>NW_008612927.1:0-8279 GCF_000691845.1 Merops nubicus
ATAATAGAGTTAATTAAAATATTAATAATAATACTAAACCCAGAGGTACAAAAAGAATTAAAACCTTCATCACCACCATCATCTCAAAATGGCCCCCAAACCCTTCTCCTCCCTTCCAAAATTCTCCCCCATTACACTTTACGAGGCAGCTCCACGCTCAGCAGGAAAAACATTACATTTTATGAAGCAGCTCCACGCTCAGCAGGAGCCACTCATTAACCCAAGCATAAAAAAATGGAATTGCTGGAGCTCTCTAACACTCACATCATTAAAATCACACGCTAGAAGGCCACTGCTCTGCCCATTTCTGCCAAAGCCATTATCTTTTCCAACAGCTCCATGGCTGTGACATTCTGCAGCTGTTATCTTGTAAGAAGGGACAAGGTTGGGAAGGGCATGAAGAGAGGGTTGGGGTTTTTTTTCTGGGGAGGGGCACAGGCTTTTATAGTTCCCCCATCAACTATTTAGCAAGGGAAGGCTGTCAAAAGCAGAAGGTTTTATTAAGTTGACAATAAGAGGGTATCATCCTGAGAGCAGTGCTTTTAAAAACCAGGAATGTCCAGTCTCATCAGCTTTGCCCAGCTGCTTCCCAAGCACTCAGGAGGGGAAAGGGCTGTAGCCTGAGGACTCCTCTACACGCAGATTTCGTTGGATGAAGAGTGCCTGTGTGGGTGAATTTAAGGAACTTTACTGCTTCTAAGCAGTGTCAATAAATAAATAAATAAATAAAATTATTCAGGAAAAGCTGCTCTGGCAAGAAAAACCCTCAGCAGCTGCAAGAGCTCCTGCTTGGACCATCCTCTGCTGCTGCTGGACAAGGAGAAACACCTAGAACCTGTCAGGATGGGGACAGTCCAAGCCCTGAGCTGCACCCTTCTGTAGAACATCAACGTGGTTTACACTGGGGGCCCCCAAAGGTGCTTTTTTCAGTGGGGTTCAGCCTAGGAATTCCCAGATCAATTTCTGGAAAAAGCTGCAAACCATCTGATCCTCTCTCTGTTCCAGAGCTTTTTCCATACGCAGCCATTTAAAACTCTTGCAAAGTCTGAGGGTGTTTCTTCTTCCTCTGCATCTTCTGAGCTACTTGCAGCATTTTTTTGATATATATTTATGTTTAAATATTTTAAAAAATGTATATACAGTCTCATAAATATATATAGGGGTATGTGTGTGTGTATATATATATATATATACACCCCCCTATAGCCATCCTGCTTCCCTCCATTCACAAACCCATCACCACCTTGCCCTGCTTTGAGTCAGAGCAGAACTAATTCTGTTCTTTCTAGGGAAAATAAAATTTTACTTTTCAGCTTGGGAATGCTCACTCCCTTTCTGAAGTTCAGGGCAGATTTTTGCAGGGAGCTTTGAGCAGGGATAACACTCCACACCCAGAGTCAGAGCCAAGGCTTGGTGTGCAGACCAAGGTCACTGCTAAATCCTGTGTACCACACAGCTGAACCTTGGGTACCATTTTGGGGGGTGCAGAAAGTAAAAGGCCACACCCATGGGGAAGAGCAGCCAGGAAAGGTGACTATAAACTCACTAACAAGGGATTCCATCCCATAATCAGCATACTCAGGCTGAGGGATCAGAATGGATCCTCTTCTTCAATGGTCTGTGTCCAAGAAGGACTTTGTCCTTCCTGCCTTTGATCCTGATCTGTGTGTTCCTTAATCCAGTTCCAGAATCCAGCTCCTGTACCCAGTTGCCATCTGCCACTGGGTCCAGTCTGGGGCTTTCCCCAGGGAAAGGACTGGGGGTGACAGTGACACTGCCATGGGGGTGGGGTTCAATACTGCTTTGGTGTATATTTGTACATATTCCATTTTATTATCAGGACTATTTTCATGAAAGCTGTTTTGCTTTTCTAGTCTGAAACTCTCCTCCCCCTTCCTCCCTTTCTCTCCCCCTTTAGAAGGGGGGAGGTTAACAGAGGGTGCCTGTTACAGGTCTGGGCCAGCCCTGACCCTGCACCATGCCACATCTGCACATCACCAACAGCCTGGCATCTCCACAGACAGATAAATGAGGGACGTGGCAGAAGAAATTGGAGATGTCAAAGGTAAATGCTGAACCTCAGCAGGGGTGCAAAGGTTGTGGCTGACAAAGGCTTTCTGTTGGCCAGCAGCTGTTTCCCAGAGTTACTGCAGCATGAAGAGCATCCAGCTGTGGAGGATGTGGTTGTAGCCACCCCTTGGATGACCTCGGGGTCACGACACAAGCTGTTCAAGAATCATAGACTCATAGGATGCTTTGAGATGAAAGGGACCTCAAAAGCTCTTCTAGTCCAACCCCCCTGCAGTAAGAATACCAGGAGAGACAGATTCTACAGGCAGAGAGAGAAACCTCCTAGAAAACACTAAAACATCAAAAAAAAAAGTCACAAGCAAAAGAACATCCCCACCACCAATGTCTCCATGGACCTGAGGGCAAACCCTGGGCATGAAGCTCCTGAACCCATGTCAAGGTGCCAAAAGCCAGCAGGGGTTTTGCAGTTAGCCTTGACTTTGTGCTCTGGCACCCCTGGCATCCAGCTCAGCAGGCTGACAAGTGTCAGCTCACCCAGGCAAGAGGATCTCATCCACTTAACCTGGCCCTTGAGCTCAGAATAAACTCAAGGTAAACTCAGCCAAAGGGAAGATTCAGGTGTTTGGGGGCAGCCACTATTTTCCAATGTTATTAACCTTAATTAACCAATTCTACTCATTCTCCCTCAATTCTCCTAAGAAGCCACCCAGTTCTTCCTGGAGAGGTTGAACCAAACATCTGAAGGGTCAAGGCAAGGAGGAGTCAGCCAAGGTATCTAGCACCCAAACTTTAATGTCTTTAAAGACCTGCTCAGGAGACCCTGGTCTGGGTGGTGGCAACCATCCCTGGGAGCTGCAGGTGAGCACAAACAGGTTCCAGAGCTGGATGCTGGTCTGGTGGAGGGCACCTCTGAAAAATCAGATCCTGAGATGCCCAGGAGCAACAGCTTGCTCTTGAAATTAGGATTTCATGTTTTCTAGGCTTCTTAGGTGCTTCTCAAGCTATCCATGGTTCAGCTGAAGCCCTAGAAACAGATGAATGACAGACCAGTGTCCTTGTAAGGGCAAGGAATTAACTCTACAGGAAGAAAGGACATGGTTTAGCAGCAAACATTTTATTAAAAGTCAGCAGAGGAAACAACCCTGTAATTCCCAGCACCACAGGGAACCCTGGGTGAGATGTTACAGCCTGGTGCTTGCAGGAGGCACAGCAGATCTTCACAGGGATGCCTTGCAACCTGGCCATCTGCTGCTGTGGGCTGCTACAAAGCAGGTGGGACATTGCTCAGATCTGCTCTTTGGGTGGTTCTTCATCAGGAAAAAGACCAGACTGGCCAGCATCATCCCAGCTGGAGAACACCAGCAGAACTGGGGATCTCTCTTCTGTGCTTCATGCAGGCTGGATTTGGGGTGCCCACCAGCTGGTCACACCTTCTACCTTCGTAGCCTTTTTGAGCAGGTTTGCACAGACACCTCAAAAAAAACCTGAAGGGATAAAAATGCAACATGAAAGCTGATTGAAACACACCCTCGAAGTGCCAAACAATTCAGTGCTTCATCATCCTCGCTGCTAAAAACATCTAAAGGTTATGAAAGTCTTATTTGGAAAGGACAGGAGGAATTTGCATGTGTTGCTGCAGAAAGGGATGCATATGGCAAATAAACCTGGAGCATTTAATTTTTCAACATCTCAGTCCAACTTTTCCCTCTGCCTGGCAAGCTCAAGAGAAAACAAACTAAAGGGAGCTCACAGGAGTCCTTGTAGCCACCTCCTGCCCTTTTCTGTCAACTCACTGCATGGTGTGATGAGAAATCCACTCTAACAAGCAAATACTATAAAGGTTTTGGAAATTTGGCCCTTGGACTCCCAAGCATCCTCACTGTTTTCATTAATTTTTTTTCCCCCAGCTTTTATTGCCCCTTCTGAGATCTGGGCATCAACTTGACCTGGCCAGGAGGTCAAGGGAGGGGATCCTGCCCCTCTGCCCCCTCTGGGGACACACCCCTGCAGGGCTGGGGCAGCTCTGGAGTCCTCAGCACAGCAGAGCCAGGGAGCTGTTGGAGCGGGGCCAGAGGAGCCCCAGCAATGCCCCGAGGGGGGAACCCCTCTGCTGGGAGCCCAGCAGGAGAGAGTTGGGCTGGGGCAGCTGAGAGGAGAAGGCTCCAGCTGGGGAGACCCCGTGGGGGCTGCCAGGACTGCCAGGGGCCTGCCAGAAACCTGGGGGGGACTTTTGAGCAGGGGCTGTTGGGATGGGACAAGGGGGGATGGTGTTAAATTAAAAGAGGGAGATTTAGAGGGGAGAGAGGGGAGAGATTTTTAGTGCTGAGGGTGGTGAGCCCCTGGCCCAGGCTGCCCAGAGAGGTGGTCACTGCCCCATCCCTGGCACCATCCCAGGGGAGGTTGGCCGGGGCTCTGAGCACCCTGCTCTAGCTGCAGATGTCCCTGTCCCTGCAGGGGTTGGACTAAATGGCCTTGAAAGGTCCCTTCCAACCCCAAACCATTCTATGATACTGCCCATGAAGATGGAGCCTCCAACCTCTAACACCAAGTCAACCCGAGACTGAGTGTGGAGAGCATTTGTTTTTTGTTTGTTTGGTTATTTTTTTCTCCCTAAAATGTAAGGATTGCATCTACTGAGCTGAGAAATTCTGCCCTGTGTGATCCTTGCTGTCAGATCAAGGCTGGGCAGGGATTTCTCTCCTGTAACTTCATGTCTGAGGATGAGCCTGGCCACGAGGGTTTGCAGAGCCAGCAACAAGACAAGAAAAACTCCTGAAGTTACAGCATCAAATATCCTGAGTGGGACCTTCAGAGAAATGTATAAAATCCTTACTGAAAACCATCTGTGTCCCTTCCTTGCCCCATCTTGTTCTTCTCCATGTGGTCCTGCAGCAATCCCTGCTCAGCTGAACAGAAGCCTTGTCCTCAAACATCAGACACCCTGTTGCAAAGCAACGTGTAACTCCTGCATCAGCCCTACAGCTGCTGAACGTGGGGAGACAGAACCCTCACTTGCTGGTGAGAAAGTGCCCAGACACCCAAAAAGGACCCAGAATGAAAAATGATACACCAGCCCCTACTGAACTTGCTGCCAGGACTTGGGTGGTGGTCCAGCTAAACGAGCTGCAAGAGATGCCCATCCCATTTTTAGTTCATTGCTCCCCAATTAATGCCCAGCTCTGGCCCCAGGCATGGAAGCTGACCACAGACAACACCCTTCTGCACACACCATGTTTCACCTGCCACTCCTTTAGCAGATGTTTGTTCCCTTCAGTCTTGTAGGGGCAGGTGAGGAGGACAGGTATGATCATTCCTCACTGATTCCCCCTAGAGAAGGTGCTGCCACGTGGGCAACTCCATGGTGCATCTGCCCACTCCAGCAGATCACCACTGCCAGAGCCATTACCCTGCACTCTGTTGTTTTTCTACAGCTTGAATGATTTCACCAACTCAGAAGGCAAATAGAGTGAGGCAGGTGCCTCTGCTCTGGTGTGAGCAGCAAAATTTCAAGCAAGAGGCAGGGGAAAAACATGGTGATGCCTTCAAGGGAGAACATAGAGGAGACTGAGAGGACAAGAGCTACCTAGAGCCATTTTTGCACCAATCAGTCTGCAAAAAAAAAGGAGCTGTGGTCAATTAATTCAGGGACAGACAGTTCCCACCTCTTCCATGGAGGTTATTGCAATTTAGAGCCGTGTTCCTAGGAGGACTGAAGACTTGCCTCCCTGCACCCTGTCCTAGCACTGCTTTGCATAATTCACAAGTGTTTGAAGGAAGTTCAGGGGCTAACACCATCTTTAACAAATGCAGCTTGCTCTGAAGCAGACAAACACCCTCTCCTTTCATGACTTTTTCTTGAATTACCCCTTTATTTGCCCTCTAGGAAGAGCATGAGTCACACGATTAGTCCAGGCTTCCCTTCTGAAAAAAAACCAACAAACAAAAAACCCAACAAAACAACAACACCAGAGCAGATTTATGGATTGTTTGTGCAGGTCTTTTGCAAAAGTAAACAAGCCAGCAGCCTGCAAGGCTGAGAAATTGCTAACATGAGACTGACTTGTCTGCATCAGCTGCAAAGCAGGCTCAGCAGCCCCCAGCAGCCCCTATTGCCTGTGAGCAGGTAGCAGCAATTTACCTGAGCTGACCAAGAGAATCAGGCCTGAGAAGAAGACTCAGAATTGCTCTGTAATTGTTTTTTTTTCCCCCTGTGTTCAGGCAAAAGGCTGCACAGCCACAGAGCAGTGCAGACACTGCAATCAATCCTTGGGAGACGACAGGCTGATTACTCCATCCCACTCACCACACAGCCAGCAGCTCAGAGCCCATCAGTCCCCCCCATTCCTGTCAGCACGTCCCAATCCCAACACACTGACACAACCCAGCATCCTCCCCTGCAACTGGGCAGCTGTGACTGGGACTGTGCAGGTGACAGCAGCCCAACCTGCAGCAGGGTGTTAAGGCTACAGCCAGAATCGCCTGACACGTGTCCCCAGGGAAGCTGCAGCTGAGCAGGGAGGGAAACCCAGACACTGTTACTGGTTGTTTTGAGGTGGCACTGGCAGTGAAAGAGGAGCTGCACGAAAGAAGAGCACCATTAAGACTAACTAGGACTTTCCTGGATGGAAAATCAGCACCAAACGACCGAGACACAGCAGGACAGGAGAGCTGAAGAAGTTTTGCAAGACTGGGAGAGAAGGGGACCTCCTGAGGCCACCACCTTCCCACGAGCAATGAGAGTTTGAGTTTTACTCCTCACCCCAGGGATCCCACCTACATGATGCTCTGCTACAAGATATTAGTCCCCCCCTTCCCTTCCTGCAAGAGGAATATTTGTGAAGTGTTTTCAGCGTGGCTTGTTAAGAGAAAAAACAATCACATACCATTACCACTGCCAGGGAAGCTCTGAAGTCAGCTCAAGCTGCAGATTGAGAAGCAGAGTTCTCCCCCAGAAGCAGTAATGAGGGAAAAATCCTATTCATATGTCACCTCACAGGGGGGTGATCCACAATAGCTGCCCAAGAAAACAGAACTATTGGGCTAGCTCATCCAAACAGCTCCAGGTTTGTAGCAGGGGCCCCTGCAAACTGAAACACAATGTCATGACCTCAGGTGTCCCATTGGTTTGGGGGTTTTTTTGCAGCTGGAGGATCATGCAGACATGAGCTACAACTTGAGCCAAGGAGGAAAGAAATGGTCAGTCTGGGAAAAACAAGGGAATCTTGTAGAGGTGTAAGGAGGATCCAAACTGCAAGAGAGCATGCAAAATATGTCAGGTGCTCCTCAGAAATACAGGACTTCAAGATAAATATTCCAAACCCCAGGCCAAAAAAAAAAAGGAACCAAAATATAAGAAAGTGGTGGCATCACTCGACAGTTTAGGCTGGCAGGGCCATTGGAAGTGCCCAGTCAACCTGCTGCCCAAAGCAGGGCCAGCTCCAATGGTCCAGCAGCTTGCTCAGTGCCCTGTTTAGGGCTACATCAATGCTCTGATCACTTTGGATCCTGCCCCTAAAAACTCAGGACAGCCTGCCTTGGACTGATGAAGCACACAGCCTAGTCTTGATAAAACAACCCACCCAAAATGGGAATCTGTTGCAAAGACATTGAGCCATTCCCTACCCCTTCCCCTGGCAGCTGCCAGTAGCCCTGGGCCTACAGAGAGTGAATAAAAATAAAAATAAAGTTTAATAAAAAGCTGTGAAGGAAGCAGCTTTGTCTGAACGTTGCCTGCAGAGCTCGGATCTTGTTACTCACCCTCCACAATGCAAAGCATCCAACTCATCCCCCTTAATTCCATATTTATAAGAGTTGCCTGCATCCAGTAGATTATTTTTCATTGTGCATCATTAGTTATGGTATTTACAGAAAAGCCAAAGTGACAGTGGAGATCATTGCTCCAAACCCCCAAACCCTGCCAAGAGAGGGCCCAACTTTTGTTTGCTCCTAGGATAGTCACAAGAAGTGAGAAGTCTGGGAGCATAATGCCTTCAGGGAATGCAGCTCCCTGCCTGCCTGAGGTCCTTTGTGAGCGTGATGCCAGAGCTGGAGATGGCAGAGACACCTCTCACCCCAGCTCCATCATCTAGACCATGGTTGTGTGCAGGGCAAGCACAAGCTGAAGCCAGGGGAGGTTCTCCTTGTGGCAGGTACAGCCCCCTTCCCCAGCAGACAAACAACAGCAGGGCTGGCAGGATGCTTTCAGGTCAGCTGGCTCCTGAGGGTCTGGTTTTTTGGGTTGGTTGGTT
>NW_008612927.1:8525-14749 GCF_000691845.1 Merops nubicus
CGAGCCTGGAGCAGCTGCCCAGAGAGGCTGTGGAGTCTCCTGCTGTGGAGAGATCCCAAACCTGCCTGGATGTGACCCTGGGCACCCTGCTGTGGGTGAGCTGATGCAGCAGGGCAGTTGGGTTAGATGATCTCCAGAGGTCCCTTCCAAAGCTCACCATGCTGGGATTCTGTGAATGAGGTATAAAGGGATGAAGACAAATTCCCCTTACCCTGTGGGAGAGCAGAGGATGGCCACAGATTCTTGTGGCCTCAGCCCAGCTGAAGAGCACCTCGAGGGCATTAAGTCCTGGTTTAAGTGGGGAGCACATCTATGGGACATAAGCAGCTGTGCCCCTTCTTCATTCTTCTCCACACCTGGAAGAGCTGGAGTGTCCCCTGGAGAAGACACCCCTCCACCCCCATCCCCACCTATTCCTGCTCACCCACCAGCCTGCCCAAGGCATGCAGGAGATTTCTGAGACCACGCTGCAGGCAGAGCTGTTTGTACAGGGCTGGGAAAGCCAGAGAGTCCAACCTGCCTTGCAAGCTCTCAGCAACTCCTCTTCCAGCTTCCCCCCCCCTAAAAGGAACTGCTTCCACACATGCTGTGGTCTGGCAGCCACCCAGTGGCACTCATTAAACAAGAGCTACTGCTCCATAAATCAAGGAGCTGGCAGCTTGCTGGAGGCAGGCACTGGGCTATGTTTAGCTGTGGAGCTCCCAAAATAGCATCTGTTCCCAGGTACAGCCTCTCCTCATCCTCCTCCCAGGCTGGACTCTCACCTCCTGCACTCCTCAAAACGATGTCCAGTTCAGACTCTGGAATGGGAGTGGTGCTGCAAAACATCCACGGGGCCAAAAAACAGCAAAAAAAAGCTGAGCTGCCCCCCTTAAAGCAGAACAGCCCCAGGCTGGGCTCCCCAGTGCCAGCAAAACTCCCCTTCTGGGCTGCAAACCTCAACGTCTGCTGCTCCAACAGAAAGAGATGAAAAGAATTAGAACTGTAAAAAGCCACAGATTAAAATGGGAAAGGGAATAAATCCCTACCAACCCCCCAGGGGAGGTCACGAGAGGGGGAACACCCCGCAGCTGGGGTATCAGACTTCACCCACTTTGGGGGAAGGGGTTTGGGCACAGCTCAGAGCCGAAGAGCCGCGGCGCTGCGACGCCAGGAATTGGGGTTTTTTTCTTCCACAAACACTTTACAAGAAGGCTGGTGACCCAGATTCCCAGCACGCTCCCCCCTGTGTGTGGGAGGGGGCAGCCGAGGTGCTGCCTCCCTGCACAGAACCCAGGGAGTGCTGCCTGTTTCTCACCAGAGCTCCAGGGAACACCGTGAAGCAGTTGTTGCCAAGCCAAGCAGCACGTCAGCAGCTGCAGTTGTTGCTTTCTCTCTCCTCTGCTCATTGCCCAGCTCTGAAAATTCGGGGCAGCATTCACCAGCAAGGTGTCTCATGCTCTGTGTACAGGAAAGGCCAGAGGATGCTCCCAGCAAAGCAGCCCAGAATTTGTTTGGTCCACCAGAAAGCTCCTCAAATTGCTGAACTCTTATTTCTGGAAAGGTAAAAGCACCTGAGCTAATGCCAGGCAGCTTCTGCTTGCTCAGCACTTCTGGCCACGCCGGGCTCTCCAGGAGCTTCTGGGCTCAGCACCAAAATATGAGTGGACATCTCCCCCCACTGCTTTTCTGGTAACGAGGCAAGACACATGCAAGCAGGTAAATTTAGCAGCAGAGGTCAGCAGGACCTCAGTTCCACTCCTTTAGAGATGGACTTCTGCAGCCTGTACTGAAAAGCACAATTCAGCAGGTAGAGAGTGGGCAGAAAAAGGACCAAGCAGTGGGGAGAAGATGTGCTGCCCTGCTCCTCTGTAGCCTGAAAACACATCTACAGAGTCTCTGGAAGCAGCTTTTCCACAAATCTGCTAATTACAGCACACTGAGAACACTATTCCAAATCTGAGGGCACAGCCCCAGGCTGGCTCACACCACTTGGCAACTCCTGGGGCAGCTCAACTGGGGAGATGATGGGTCTTGCTCATTTTTCTGAGCATCTGTCAGTCTGCCCCAGATGACCAAGAAACATTTCCATCTGCAGCAGGGGAGAGCAGGGCAGGGGATCTCCTCCAAAAACCACTGTGGAGGTCCAGCCAAGTGGGAGATGCAGCTTGCAGATCAGAGGAAAGTGCCTGGCCAGTGTGCCAGCTCTCCAGAGCTGCTCCAGACCACCAGGCCCATCAGAGGCCATGCTTTGGGAATGTTTTGATGCTTTTGGGGTACCCTACAAGTTCTGCAGGGGGGCTCCAGGATGCAACAGATCCTGTGCTACTGAAAACCCCTTCAGTCCCAAGGTGGTACAGGATCTGAAAGCTCTAGTATGACACCTGGATTTTAATTCAGGACTTAAAACTCTTCAGAATTGTAGCATTTTTCTTCTCCTCAGTGAACAGTTAAGAGATGCTGCTGAGTTAGCAAAGGCTGGTAACCTCCACAGAGTTGGATCTTCTCCACTCCTCATAGATCCTTTCACCTCCTCCAGACAGGACAAACCTGCTGAAGCACAAACCAGCACCAAGGATGAACTGTCAAGCAGAGAAAGGCTGCCAGGAAGCAAAGGGGAAGAGAAAAACCTGACCAAGCTCCTCAGCACCGAAACCCCATCCAGCCTCTCTCCCTCCCTGCTGCCAGCTGGGTTTTGGCCACTGGAGCAGGAGGCTGCAGAAGCCTGTGAGGCTGATTTGCATGGTCTGATCCACCTCCCTGCTCCCATCTGCACAAAGCCCTGGGGACTGGACTGGGCTTGCTGCAGCATATGTCCAACGCTGGTCTCCTCCTAGACCAGCAAGATGCTTGCCAACCAAAATAGAATTTAAGACAGAGTACCTCAGGAACCATTCCCAGTCCAGCCAGAGCTGCAGGACCTTGAACCTGGCAGGTCTGGCACAGCTAAGCACCCCTGGCAGCAGATCCTCCAGGCATTTCTCCTTCCTCTTGCATAATCCAAGTTGTTTATTTCTTCTGAGAGCATCAGGCAGATGAGGAGTGAGCATGGCAACGAGACAGGAAGATCACACTGTTTAAAATCAAGGCATAACCAAAATGTCAGGGCAGAAACCTGAGTTGTGGCTTTCACCTCCCACCTTGGCTCCCATCTCCCTACCCTTGAGTGTCCAGGTCTGCTTGGCCAGCATTTAACAACAGCCTCACTGCTGCCACTAATTCCTTACAGCTTCGAAACTATAGACTCCAACAACTACAACCAGAGCTCAATAGTTGTCTCTGCCCCCACTGAACCCAGACCAGGACCCAGGTTCAGCTAACAAAGAATGAAAAGAACACAAATAGAGCAGAAACAAGCCAGGGAATGGAAAATTCACAGGGCAATGCTTCCATTTAAGTGTTCAGCTTAGGATTTAATTTGCTTCTCATACACGGGAGCAGTAAATTAGTTGCTGTGGTGGAAAATTTGCTTATAGTAACAAACTGCAGTCTTATTTGCCCCAAATAAATCTTACTAAAAGGGATGATGGGCTGGGACACTTTTCTGGCTGAAGCCTGCCTGCACCTGAGTCCCCTTCACATATTTAGTAGGGGAGGATGAAACTTAATTGAGGATTGCTGGGCAAATGTGGTGAGAAATGAGCTCCACGTGCTCACCAAAAATTAGCATTCAGTTCAGAATTGGCTCTGTAATTGACTGGCCTTATTAACATTTAATGATTAGCTAGCCCACGTTGTTGTCACTACCTGCTAGCTTGGGAATCTGCTCAGCTGAAAGGAGAGATGCAACGTCAGCCTGCAGCAGGGCATTTGCTTCTTAAAACCACATGCCCCTGAAGGGTAGACTGCACCAAACCCATCCATCTGATCCATGAGACAGCCCTGCCCAGCCTGTAACCTTCCCCTTTTCCTTGCCCCCAAACCTCCCTCTCCCCAGGAAGTCCACAGAGCTGATGAAGTGATGCCTGCCAGTGGGTCCCCAAAGCACTTAGAGAGGTCTCCAAGTCATCACTACCATTAGCATGAGACTGGGATCTCCCCACCTCTCTCCTTCTGGCTGAGCTGACAGGAGAGCATGAGGTCTGCAGCTCAGCTGGAGCCAGAGATACCCCAGTACACAGCATGGGTGGCAACAAGGGCAGAAATGTCAAGAGCACTGACCAAAGTCTCTGGCCAGGACCCTGATCCACATTTTGCCCCCAGAAAGAGCCTTCTTCTGTAGCACAGGTCTTTTAAGACAACAACAAAAGAGTCACACAAACATCTTTTTCATCCTCCTTTTGTGCCCCACCCCTAAGTGTCCAAACCTTTCCAAAGCCACCATGAGACACTGTTCAAGGGAACACAAAGGACACAGTTTTTAGGCAACAGGACTTCCCTTGCAGGTGCCTGCATCTCCTAGAGCATCACCAGTCCTTAGCACAGCCCTGGACATGGACAGTCCCTTCCAGGCTGTGGAAATAAGGAGGAGGGCACAGGAGCCCTTGGACAGTTGTGTGGAGCACCAGTTAATTGCTCAGGCACTCTGTTAAATGCAAGTGAAACCACAATTAAAGCTCCTGTTCCTTTGGCAAGGGCAGCCCTCAAATGTGCAATAACCTGTCAGCTTTCAGAACAAAAACCTGGATTTTTTTTTTTTTTTCAATAAAAAATAATATTTCATTATTTCACTAAAAGGGGTTTAATTTCTTCTAATTGCTGCAGCAATCCAGCCAAGAATTTTTTTCCCTTTTTTTTCTGTAACCTGAGTTGATAAAAAATTGCTTTCATTTAATTTAATTACAGCTGTGCAATAATGCATTAAATATGTGCCCCCTTTGTGTTTACTCATATATTCGAGAGCTAGAATTAATGAGTCCTCAACTTTTTGAAAAATATCTGCAGCTAGCCACCATGCAAACAGCCCAAACGCTTTGAGGGCTCAAACAGCCACAGTTTTTCCTCCCCCTGACTCCAAGGGAGAAAAAATAATCTTGTCAAAGTGTTCTGCCTTGGAAGCAATCTCACCGAAGAGGAGCACAGGCCCACAGATGCTTCCTTTCAGCCCACTGAAAATCTGATTTAAAAAAACAATAAATTCACTAGCTGAAGAGAGACAAAGGAGAACTTCCAGGTTTTTTTGAGCAGATCCTTACAGGTCCTTTGGTTATCAACAAGACTAAAGAGTTTCTACGTGTTTATGGGGAAGTGGTCGACCTCCCACGTGAGGCACCAACAAAACCCACCCCTGAAACAGTTGTGAAGCTCAGAGAGAGCTTTGAATGGAGACACCAACAGAACCCTGTGCACATGAGCTGGTGCTGCACCCCTGCCCCACAACGAGCACTGGGTCACAGAAGCTGCTGTGCCCAAAGAAGCTAAGGAGATGTCACTGCCAAGGCCAAACCCTGACATTCCATGCTGGGAAGGTGAGATTTTGGAGGATGTGGAGATGACCAAGTGGCTCACAGCTTTCCTGATGGGGTTGGACCCCCAATATTCAGTGAGCCCCATCTGGCACTAATTCAAGACCACAGAAGAGCCAACCTAAAGCTCCTGAGCTTTTCAAACAGTCTTTGGTCCCTTCAGGCAGCCCCAGCTCCATTACAAAACACCTCTTCCCTTTCAAGCCTGTCTCACTCTGTCTCCCAGATCCTGCTGTACTCCAGGGGGCCTTTTACACAGCATTTTCCCCCTCTACTTCAAGCCACTCGTGTTTTTGTTTTTTCTCTATTTGTTGTTGTGGATCAAGCAGATGGTATCTCCCCTGTCCATCTCTCCAGCCCCTTGTGTAACCACCACGTCATGTTGGTGTTTCTTCCTCATGCTGCTTCAGATTCTTTCAGTATCCTCCTAAAAATGCCACTTCTGTGCCAAATGCAGCATTCAGTGCTCAGGCTGGAAAACCACCTCCCTTTTCTCATCCACTCCTGCCTATCAGAGACAAGAGCTGCACTTGTTCCTTGGATCTCTGAGATTTTAAACCAATGTCTTGCCCTTCCTCCAATGCATGAGAAGAAAGGAGAAAGCCAGCCTAGAAAAAGCTGTTTTCAGTAGAAATCAGCACTGCTTCAAACACTGTCTCTACCTTAGTGCACTCCAGGAACAGGAAACAGCCATAAATTATTGCTTAATTGCTTTCAAATGTCTATAGACACTTTCTATTAACGGACAGTGCAATTGAGCCAGAAGCAACAGAATTTACAAGGAAGGCAAGAGACTCACCAGTGTCAGCTAAAATATCCTTTAGAAAAGAATCATAGAAC
>NW_008612928.1:0-2796 GCF_000691845.1 Merops nubicus
CTCACAGCCTTCAGGTGTATCAGCTTGCCTCAGGATTAAAGGACTCAAGGACTGGCCTCAGGGTTAAAGACCAAAGCAAAGGTGTCATTCAGCAGCTCTGCCTTCTCTGCACCCTCAGTTACCAGGGCTGCTGCCTCACTTGGCAGTGGGCACACACTTCACCTATTGGTCCTTTTACTACTGATATATTTGAGGAAGCCCTTTTTGTTCTCTTTTACTTCCTTTGCTAGTTTGAGTTCTAAGAGGGCTTTGGCATTCCTTACTGCCTTCCTACATGTCCTGACAGTTTCCCTATATTCCTCCCAAGTAACAAGTCCCTTCTTACATGAGCTAAACACTTCTTTCTTTCATGAGATTTCCTTCAGAAGCTCCCTGCTCATCCATGTAGGTCTCTTAGCTTGTCTACCCAATTTTTTACGCAAGGGAATGCACCTATCTTGGGCTTGGAGGAAGTGGTATTTAAAAATTGACCAACTTTTTTGGGCCCCTTTACCCTCCAGAGTAAAATCCTGGAGGATAAAAAGCCTATGCGATTCCTGCAAGTAGACCTTTGAAGAGTGCAATGTTAGCCCTGTGGAAGTCCAGGGTTGTAATCCTACTTATTGCCCTGCTTCTGCCTTGTAAAATACTGAACTCCACCATGTCATGGTCACTACTGCCAAGGCTGTTCCCAACCTTAATGAACTTGTTTAATCAATATCTGGGCTGTTCAGCCACCTTTGCTATCTCTTTAAAGTGTTTTTGCTCATAGAGGGAGTTAATAAGATCTGTTTATGACCAGTTTTGTTTCAAGTGCATAAATTTCTTGCTATAGCAACTTTGGAGTATCTATACATTCTTACATATAAAGGCCTAGGGGAAAAGCTTTTAAACGGGGGCTACAGTCGCTGGTAATTTCCTGGGCTGAGGGTGGAAGATTTCAGTGTTTTGAGTCTTTTCAAGTTCTGAACCTCTTCTACTGTGTGGAATAATGAGGGTGTATGGATTATGAGGTCTGCAGAATGTTTTGCTGATGAACATGATAGAAGTTCTTTTTGTTGTATTAGTTTGGTGCAGGAAAGGATGTTTTCCTTCTTGTGTAAATCCCAAACTACGTCTATGAGCTGTT
Organism: Merops nubicus; assembly: GCF_000691845.1. Taxonomy (NCBI): domain Eukaryota; kingdom Metazoa; phylum Chordata; class Aves; order Coraciiformes; family Meropidae; genus Merops; species Merops nubicus. The sequence goes on from NW_008612928.1 coordinate 1,109, forward strand.
ACCAAGCTTTATTTCTGATTTGTACTAGTTGAGACCAAGATGATTCAACAAAGCATATCTGTGATACAAAGTACGCTTTATACAATAGTACTTTTAAAATAAAAGGTTGCGTCTTGCTGATTGTGACAGATTAGCTAAATCTGCAGAGAGATCATAAAGCAGAGTGATGTAAGATAAAGTGACCATAAATTATGGCATTTTTATCTGCCTATGACTTTTTACTGCAGTATTAGCTTTGTTACAGGTTGGTCAAGAATTTGCATATATGTTTCAGGGGCTGTCTTTATAATACTTAAAAGTCAATGTATTGATTTTTCCAATGCTAAATAAAAACTTCAATTAAAATATTCCATTATGAAAAAATTTAGCCACTTCCTTGTTTTCAAGTGAGGCTTTCAAACAACTTCTCTGTTATGGGCAGAGGTTACATTATGAGTTGTAATCTAGGATTATTACAAGACCAAGTCTGAATTTTACAATCTTGGCTTTCAACACTGTTATAAGAACATTTAAAAACATTCAAAGCTCAATTTCATGTAAGAATATCTGATCACAAAGTATTTATAAAAAGAGTCAGTTCCAGAAGTATGTGAACAGGTCATTGCATCAAAGCTTCATGCACACAAAGCTATGTTGGTCATAACTACAACTTCCAGTTTTGTTTCTGAAGTTCTGCTCATTCTCTTTAGTCTGGTTAACTCTGCTACTCATTGCCATTTTTAACATGTTCATCTATTCAAAGCAGAGCTATCTGTCTCTAAACTTATTCTGAAAATCTCTAAGATCTCTGATGACCTGCAACAATGTATTGGCTTTCATCATAATCATCTGATCAGAACGATCAGAGAAAAAGATTTGTTGCCCTCAAACTTCCCAAACACTCTGCAGGAGAGACAGGACACAGTTACCAGTAATCTTTGAAAGAGCACTGTAAGTACGAAAGGAGAAAGTAAACGCAATTTAAAAGCTGTCACAAGTGATTCTCTGAGACGCCTATGGATGCTGACAGTGTAGCAACATCACCTGGCTCTTGGTGACAAGGGAGGGGATTGGCCCTTTTTTTAGAATACTTCAATGCATGCTAAAAACAAGTTTATAGCTAATTTAGAAAAAAAAATTAGCTGCATAGTTGTTTAATGTGTGACAAGTTATAGCTGAGTAACCTGGCAATTCTCAACCTTTCTTCTAGGAATAGAAATTAGGTAATGTGCATGATTATGTGCTGACTTTGGAGTAGATGGAGGAATCATGGGATGCTTCCTTGACCCCTTTGGATAAAGAAGCTATTTGGTTATCTCTTTCTGAGAATGCAATTAAGATACTGAATGAGCAGAGATACACAAACATAGCTCAGCTGTTGATTATTTATCTGTTTCCTACTGCTTCCAGACAGCTTAAACATTACACTAGAATCTCAGCTGAGAGCCTGATAATGTTCATCATTCTTGTAGTCTGGTGAGTCCAGGATAAAAGAATAACAGTGAGTTTACAAAAAAAAAAACAAAAAAAAACCAAACATTAAGACAGTACTAACATAAATTACAGTTTGTGTGTAAACACACATTGCAAATCCCCTTAACACTTATTCAGGTATTCTGGACAAGAGGTTAACAGAAAACAAAGAGGGAAAGGAAATAGAAACCTATAATGTTATAGTAGATAATTCCTTTCCAGTCCAAAAAGACTTT
>NW_008612928.1:2827-22022 GCF_000691845.1 Merops nubicus
CGATACATTAGTTTCCAGCAATCAGTTAGCTTGATTTTTCAGGGGACTATAGAACTGATCCAGCTGTATGATTACAGGTTCCCTAGAGGGTCTGAAAGGGCTTTCTCCAAGGAATTATTCAGTGTTACATCTAACGCTGTGTGAAATGAAAGTACACTGACAACTCCTAAACTTTGAAACTCAAAGCAAACTACTTGGCACAAAAGTCTTAATTCTCACTTTAGGTGGTATGTAGAGATACATTACTTTATATTAAGTTCTTAGAAGGGTTTCTTTTTACAACATGCACTTTTCTACTTTAGAGTTAACAACTTTTTCATGAACACTTGAGTGCCTGGGCACAAAATAACATAGCGGCATTTTAAAGACCTTTGGATACATTTGCACATCCTACCTCCTGCTGCATAGGTAAAATAATAGGAGCCCATGATAAAAAAAATACGATAGAAAAGTGCAGAGGTCAGAACACTGAATAGCCTTACAATGCTACAAAGTGATTTTTTTAGTATTTATTTCGTTTTGTGAGTTTGGGGAGCAAAAAAAACTTGACTTTTTTTTTAGTTTATGTTTGTGTCCTTGCTGACTACTTGTTACTTGTTTTTCACTTTTTCAGACTAGCATGAAAATTGAACAACTTGGGGAGGCAGGGGAGAAATAACAATAAAACACTTGATTGTACTCTCAACAATGACAACAAAGGATTTCATGTATCATGAGATTTTAACTTGCTTATTAAAATAAGGCATCTAAAGACACCATTTCTGAGTACTTTTTCATGGTGTTTATGAAAAAGCTTATTCATGAGGAAAGACTTATTTTTCAAAACATAAGTGTTGAAAGCTCTGCATGAAGAATGGAAGCAATAATGTTACCTCACTCAAGAATTCTATGAGTTTATCCATACCAGAAATGTGCACGTAAGACATATGCAGTCATGGAAATTCTATCTGTCAGTCTGGGGTGAAATTATGTATTTTATGTGGAGATAGAGGAATTTTGCATTTAAATGGAGCACAAAACATTTTATCAGTGGTACAGGATGCACTGCCACAAAGCTTTCATGTTGGTTTCTCATAATTGCTTTGTTGTCACAAAGTAATTGCTTTTCATTTTGAAGTTTCCAGAAAATATTTAGAATGTATGTACTATAAAGTAGTCTGGTAGCATTTGTCCTGCATAATTTTTTTTTTTTTCCATAGGGTTGTCTGAGTGCCTGATACTGCAAAGAGAATTTCAGAAGAAAGACTGAGTCAATAAATTAAAACATTCAACAAGGATCTGCAAGGGCCAAGTAAAACATTGACCTGCATTTGACAGAAGTACAGTGCTAGCTTGGATAGTAAGGGAACATATGGTTGCCTTCCAGGTCTCAGAGAGATGCAAACATTGTATTTTAGACTAAAAGACACTTTGTAGAAATAGCATCTGATCTTTTATTGGTGGGAATTAAGAGGCAGTGACTGTGCTCCTCAACAGAAACCAAACAGCTCAGATTTGCTGGGTGGGGAGAGAAGGGGTAAGCTTCCCATGAGCTCTCATAGGCCTGAGGTGACACTGACCCCAGGCAACCTTGCTTGGTATCTCCCATTCATGGAGTCATGGCTGCCTTTAGAAGCACATTAGGAAGAGGGGGCTGGAAAGTGATCACTGGAAGAGCTCTCCAGAGAACTGTACTTCAGTCAGTCAGGATTGTCCTCTTCAGAAGTAATTTTGCATGGAGCAAATCCCAAGCACTTCCTTATTTTTTTCTTTCAATTTAATATGAAAGATAAAAGCATTGAGGAAGCATGAGAATTTCAATTCGTTTGCACTGCAAGTCTTGAAATTTCGTTTTTTTCCCATATTTTCCTGGGGGAAAGATCCTTTCAAATTTATTTTGATTTTACCACAGAAAATGCTGACATCATAGGCACATCATATTAACACGTCAGTGTGCTTGGAAGAGGCTGGAGCCTATGCTTTCAAGGTGGTGATACATGCTTAGCAACTACCCTCCAGAGTAGTGGGTATCTCAGAAGGATGAATTAGAAGTTGAAGAGGCTGCTACACTTAATTAGCTATAGAAATTGAGTTCATTTTCATTGTCAAGGGGAAAAAAATTCCAAATCTGTCAGTGGTCTGAATGATGAAATTCTGGTTTGAAGGCTTAGGAGTAGAAGTTCATTGCTCACACCTCAGTTGCTCAAGAGCTCCCGGGGTAAGGAGTACTCTTTCAGGTTCACTGGTGAAGAGAAAAAGCTGGATGACTTATAGCCCTGTTTTCTTAAAATATCAGTGGAGTTTGGAAGTAGGTAAACACTGTATCACACGCTGGATGATGAGCCAAGACCTGTGTTCACTGTCACTGCAATCACTATGGCAGCCTTAAGAATAAGCAGAGAAGAGCATCAAGAATTGATACCTTCCATACCAAGGACTTGATAGGGGTCTGTGTACAATGGTTCTTACACAACAAACAAAGTAAAAGGCTGCTGGAGGAAGAAAGTAAAGGGGGCAGAAAGAAAAAGGGGGGGGGGGTGAAGAATCTTCATGTGATAAATTCTCACAATCATTTTGCTTTGAGATGATTTTTACAGAATCACAAATATTTAATAGAAAATGCAGTAGACATGGATTACTTCAAGACTCTGTGGGTAACATGAACATATCTCCCAAACCAGTTTTGCTGCTGGTGGTGCATATCCTTGAAAACTCTAATACCTTATTTCCTCAATTATACGCTATATACCTAGGTTATAGCTACACACCTGAATAAAGCTGTGATTACAATGTGTCAGTAGAAGTAATGAAACAGTTAAATTCAGTTAGCCTAATAGCAGCAGCAACATTACCTTTAGCTCACTTCATCAAGCAGAGTGTGTGTCCAAGGTCCCATCAATTTGTGTCCCGGTCACCTGTTTGCACATAAAGCCAAAGCTGCTGTACCTTCAGTGCTGCTGTTTAGTCCTATGCTATATTTGGATTCCACTATGCAATTCTTACCCCAAATGAAACCCAAGCAACCAGATCATGCTCTGCTGCCTGCTCTGTACCTGCAGCTTTTTGGGTATGTGTTTATAGACAGCAGATGATTCAAAACTGAAGCCTCTAACAAGTCAGGCTAAATGACCAACTGTCTAAGATGACTCTTCCTTATCTTTATCTGTAAAATACCTGAAAAAAAGGTGGCTACATTCATTGCACTGGGTAAATCAATGGATTAATTTGTTTTGGTTGCGAAATGGGATATCTGGCATGTAAATATTGCCAATCAGGGACTGTTCAGTAGCATATATACATAATTTAAGTGGGGATAATTTGTTTAAGAATCTTACCTATTTCTGTCACACAGCATTAGCAGTGTATCACTGCAGTCTCACCAAATACAACACTATTTATTCTATTTTTCTCCAGGCTGTGTAAAATCACTCCAAGCCATGGCTTCTCTTTATCTGACATAAGAATAATAGCTTAGATTTCTGAGAATAAAGTACACTATGTTTACAGCCATCATTTCTCTTCGAGAATAACAGTTAATAAAAAAAAAAAAAATAGTATCTAGCCACTTATTTATGGTGATGGATGTTACACTCAGAATTTAACACTCAAAAAAACCCCTGAATACAGATATGCTACATATTAAAAGGCATGACCAAACTAAAATACTGACAAATTAAGAAAACAAACCTGAAGTATTTTGAGGGGCTCTGTTTTTGAATACTACTGCCAATTCTTCTGGTTATTATTTATTATTATTGTGTTTTTGTGGCACTTGCTTAGTTTTAAACATTCTCCTCTTTCCTGCAGTTTTATGAAGAACCTTAGGAAATAATACAGAATATTGACAGACCACATAAGTAGGAGAGAAATTGATGGCATTAGATTGTCCAGTCGATTGTATAAGTGAACAAAGCAAAATAATAGACTGGTAATGTTATGAGTGCTGTGGTGGAGAAAAAATGTTTCAGACAAAATTATGATTGTTAAGCTGATGGTTCAAAACTGACATGTTCTTTTCAGCTTTGAAAAAATATTCTTATTTCAGCACTGTACAAGCAACACTAGGAAAAGAGAACTGTAATTAATAAAAAGACAAGCAATAGCAGTTCATTTTTTATTTCAAAGCGAACAGATATACTTACTGTTTTCCTGAACGCACACAATGTAAAATACAATAGATTATTTTTTAATATTATTCCTAGTTTTGATAACCACAGAAAATATTTATTATTCCTTTCATCCCTTCCTTGTATGCCCTTGGTTTCTGCTTTAGTTTTTTCCTTCTACTTTTGATCCTTGGTCTATAAGTAGTTTTTTTCATTTAGGCCATGGTGGTGTTCTTAGAAGAGTGTTGACCAGAGACATATCAGAGCAGGGATATAGAGCTGAGCTTCACTGTCAAATGTTAAAGCACTGTCACCTGAAAGAATGGCTGTAACTTAACATGCTTCAGTTAAAGTATGTTCTAAAATAGGATCTTTTTTCACAACCATTCTTTATTCCATTGTCTGTGAAAACAAGTAAATCTTGCTTCTAAACTTCTCCTTGTTTACACCTCAGTATAGATCAAATTAAATCCATGCAAGCAAGTTCATGAACTTTCCACTCTTATTCTTTATGCTTCTCCATGTTACACCAAACACCATTAAAAGAGTACTTTTCCTAAGCAAGACCAAAGTGTACTATATTCTAGCAAAAAGGTCAGAACAGTAGGTGATTTCCAGGACAGGATATCATGCAAGTTAAATGATTAATCGTTAGTGAATCACAGGGATGCTCCTGTTGTTTGATTTCCTCATTTAGGGATCTACTCAGCAGTAAATATTCAGTCTGCTAGTGATTATGAATCCTGGAAATGTATATCGTAAGCATCATTAAAGAATAGCAAGTTAATGTATCTATCTTCCTGCAAGAAGAAAATTCCTTCCTTTAAAACAGTTCTTCTCATGCCTCTTAAATGATACCAGCTATTCCTTAGGTGCTCATGATCAATCTCTGAGCCAAATTACAAATATCATAGGAAAAAAAAGACTAGGACAATTGTAGCACTTTGATATAGTTTAAATATAGAAGCAATTTGGAAACACACCTGAACCTCAAGATTATTTCATGTGTTGCCGAAATTTTTGTCACTCGTATCTATCTTTTTGATGTGAAGTACTTTATAAAGTGTATCCTGAGTTATCAGATTCAACCTCCATGACTACACAGACGTTAAACCACCAACGTTTCACCTCAGAGCTAGTTCTTTGCCCTGTTATCCCTTGCAGCACTGATCTGTTACACTTTTTTTTATATAATAAGTTCTCCAGGTACAGGTAAAACAATAAATGTCTTTTGTCTAGGTTTGATTATAGTCCTATTATATTAACTGCATAGGGGAATTGAATATGTCTGATCTGACATAAACCATATTGGAAAAGACTGGGGGAGTTGAGGTTCGAGGGGAAAGCTGTAAGGTGGTTCAGCAACTGGTGAAAGGGAAAACATCAGGTATCAGTGCTGGAAAAGGTCAGGTAGGAGGTTAGCAGTGGAGCACTTCAGTAACTGGTTTGGGATCTATCTGCCTAATGCCATGAAGAATGGTGTTAGCTTCTTCACAAACAATAACAAAAAAAAGAGCATGTTTAGGTGCTGTCAACAAATATTTCACTTAGAAACTGCTGGAAGACCTTGACAGCTTATAAGAATAGTGGAGACAGAAAAGCAAAACGGCATCTTAGAAAGAACTGTATCAACTTCTGACAGAGCCAATATCTGATTTTGAGGAACTAGACCCTGGTCTCCACTTTCTGTCAGAGGGCTGTTCCAAAAGCTCACTGACATCCATCTTTGAATTTCTAGGCTGGTCTACAGTATATTAAAACATCTTGTCTAATACAAAAAATCTGATAAATCAAATAGGTCTTGTTCCCTCCCTGGTGCTTATTTCTCCCAATTATTTAAAGGGAGTAATCCCCTTCTGACTTTGTTTTTGATGGACTAAGACTCTTCTGTTTATTTTCAGGATCATCTCATAGTTTTCTGTGGCTGTTGAAAGACTGCAGGCAACCAAAATCTGTTGCAGCAAATGAGGTTTGCATCAGTGGAGGGTACTGTAATATCTCCCCTATTTCTCTTGCAATATCTCAGCTGATATATTCTAGGATAACATTTGCCTTTCTCACAGCTGTACTGCTTATAATCATCATCTGATCAGCTAACACATGTGGATCCTCTTTCTCCAGAGATCACTAGAATGCTGAGATATGCCCAAGTAGAACACTGCAGCAGCCCTAGGATTTTATGATAGGTATATGTAGCTAGAGACTGGAGAAGATTTTATTAAGACAATTTCTAGGGAAATACAAACATTAATGGAAACACTAGGAAATGCAGTTCCAAACCATATGCCCTGGGGTTTTTTTGAGTGTTTTTCTGATAATTATTTGTAGATGTTACCATATTGCTAGGTGTTATTGTAGATATTGTAAATGATTCCTGGTTGGGTTTTCGTTTGTTTGGTTTTTTGCTTGTTTTTTTTCAAAGGGCAGAAAAAGAAAACAACTGAGCAATACTAACTTTCCTTCAACAGTGCCTCAAAGCATGCCAAAATACCTGTTTGGAAGGCCAAAATTACATGCAGACAGGGTGCAAGTGAAACTACCTCCAGCTGTATGGAGTAGAGCCAGAGCACACTGATTTTTACAAGTAATGACAAACGGCACTGTGTAATGTTCATGTCTCCTGGTTAACTGAAGTCAGGAAATTATTAGTATTCCTTTATTGACAACATAATTGTCAATAAAGATTTTAGTGACAAGCTACATCTTTGTCAGGCTGGAAGGCCTTCATCTCAAATGGAATCCACAAAACAGTGGAAGAAATGAGTGCAGCTTTTCTCTGTGAGCCAGTGAAATTGCAGGAGAAAGACAGGTTTAAGTAGAAGATGAAAGGTCTGGGAGTAGGACCTGCTGCCTGCAGCCTGTGAAGGACATCCTGCCTTGAGTACCTGGAAACTTTTCTTCATTCACAGTCAGGTTTGAAGTGGGGGCTTTGTGCAAATGGCCACTCAGTCCCAAAGTCATCAAACTTCATGCTCTTATAAAAGATATCCTGCTGTGTTCACTATGGATTCCCATATAGAGACTATGTACAACAGGCATGCAAGGCAGAAGGGATTTGGAATGATTTTTGTGGATAACTGGATTTCTACAATCTAGACAGGTGACAGTACCCAGAGACCTTTTTTCTCTTTCTTTCCCTTCAATATCCACCATTACTCCCTCTAATAGGATAATAATGTATTCAGGGTTCAGTGGCTGTCACAGCTGACAGAAAACATTCTGACTTATTAGAAAAAATAGATCTTCTTAACTCTCAAACAAGTTAAGTTTAGTAGATAACACTGCTTTCATCATACAATGTGGAATTTGACAATATTTTGGTTTGCAGGTCTTTTTCCTCCTTACCTTTATGCAGTTTGGTAAGCCTTTCATTCTTCTATTTCTCTTACTCCTCTTTCTCCTCAGAATTTGCGAGATTGATGAAAAATTGATTGACCGGCATGATTTGGCTAACTGTAATAGATACCTAACTGTAAAAGAATCAATACCATGTTTGAGTTTTAGGAGTGGAAAAGCTGGACTGTACAGTTTTATTTTGGCATTTCACAGCATTCAAACAGATGAAACCAGATTGAAAGCATTATCAGAGCACAGACCATCTGCAACACTAAGCCAATAAGAATCACTGGAAAATTGGTTTATTGATAAACCTCTAACACCTCAAACTGAGAGGAAAATAATGGTTTTGAAATTTGTCCACAGAAAAATAGTTTTTTGTAAAAGGTATATTCTACTTCATAAATAAAAAAAAAAAAAAGTGACATAGGAGTTCAATGAAATTATAATATTAAGATCATCAAACGAGATATATAATGAGAAATGAGAAATCAGTATAATGCAACCAGGGCATGTGTTTGACAGAAGTGAATGGAAAAGTTCTGTGAATTAACACTTAAATAATATTTTTCTTTCCTTCCAAGAAAATTAAACAAAGCTCTGCAAAAATTTTTTACTGTGAACAAATAACTTCATATGACCACATTCAGTGCTTTCCAAACTGTCTGCAGTCTTACAATGTTATGGTAACTTCTCACATACGCTTGTTATTCAGAACTTGAAGTCATCCTCCTTTCCTTTCTATAATATTTTCGTTTTTCTAAGTTGTCTACAACTTTAGAATTTCTTAGTTCTGAAATGCTTAATGGATTGCATCCTCTTCTAATTTCATTGCTTAAGTCCAGGGCTTAGGCTTATGATCAGTTTAAGAGCAGTGACAGATATAACGAAAACAGTGGGTTTTAAATAAGCTTCTCTATAAATAAAAAGATATACCTGCACCAGGGTCAATGACACACAGTTTTACTTCTAAACATTATACAGAGTGATAGAAGTTACCTGCTTCCATACATAAATATAAGAAGTACCCCTAAGATGATTTATCCATATTATTCAAAGCCCCATAAAATACAAAATGACAGTGAGGAATCTGCTAAAAGATATTAAAGAATCTCCTAACTACTTTAGCTACTTTAAAAAGCCCTGGATTTTATTCCATTCATTTCTGTGCACCATCTAGTTCTAGATGAATTTGATACTGCAAGATGCAGATATTATACAATTGCATAAAAACTGCAGAAACCCATGTAAGAGTGTTAAGAATTTGCTCATGCATCCTGATAAGTTTGCCTCCCTCCTTGAGCAACATCTTCAACTGCCTTCAGAATGAGAACACGTTGACAAAAGCTTTTCCAAAGACATTGCAGGCTTTCCTCTTTTAAATGCCTGCTTTAGTTTAAGTTAACACATGCAATATCTTCACTTCCTCCTAAAAAATTTTAGCTAAGATGCAAGAAAAGTGGCAGAAAATGGGTCATTGTTGTCAGTCACATGTTAAAACAGAATGATGTCTCAGCCTATCTTTAAAATATTTCATAAAACAAGCAAAAGCAGAATTATAAATGTGTACCCAGTCTAAGGTTTGTGGGTTTTAATCCCTTTAGGGTTGTATTTTAACCTTGTAATTGTCATTTTATCATAAATATTCTACCTCTTGTTTCTCACAAAGCAAGGGCTGGACATCTGCAAAAAAATCTAATTCTACAGTTTGTGCATATGTCTTACAGTGCAGAGTTAGCAGTGACTGTCTGATATTCTTTAGAGCTTGTTACAACTCCTGTTAACGCATCACACCCTCATAATAATTCTCTCACTTAGTTGTATGCATTAAGCATCTGCTGGTACAGGGCTCAGGAATACATCCATAGTGACCTACCTGTGTTACTCTTATGATCAAAATATCAGGCAATGCATTTTCATAAGCAGGCGCAGGACTCTTTTTGTTAATAAATGTCCATGGACATGGAAAAACAGCAGTTCCTTAATCTCAATGGGGATGTGACTTATATTGTGCCAGGTAATCATTTGTCCTGTCTCCTCACATCATTTCATATATAAAGGCCAACTAAAACCAGATTTATATATTACAAAAACATCAATACTAATAAAACATTAGCAACAATAACATCAAATCCCCAAAACCACCATCTCTTCTGCCCCTGGGTTAATGTAGCAGGCTAAATGGAACCATTGTTTGAGTAGTGCTGTAGTCATCTCCTGTGCTGTTCTCCCTTCCATGGGTTGCAAGCAAAGGGAAGAGCAGCTTTGCACAGCAGCATCCACCTTCCATCTTGGTGGAGCTGAAGAGGAACAGGTTGTGATTGCACCACCACAGCAGAAAAAGAGTAGTTAGATTCTTACGTGAGGGAAAAGGTGTCAGAAGCACCATGGCATGTTTCCCCATCAGTTGGCATCTATATTCTTTGGGGGTTAGGTCTGGTGTAATGACCTTTGGCAATTCTGAATTGCAGTAGCTTTTGCCTGAAAAGTCAGATTACGTTTGTATTTGGCTAAGAAAATAAATTAACCTACCTGAATGGGAAAGACTGCCTTTGCCAGGAAAATAAAGTGATATGTGGGAGAGCTAAAACATATGGTCCTACACCAGGAACTCACAAACTGGATTGCACAGTAAAATTGCACTTGAAAATAAAATTTTAAAAAGGTAAGCAAAACACACCTTGTGGATCACATGTGTAAATATGTTATGGATTTTTAATAACCAGCATGCACAATATCCTGAGGCACCACCTTGTTCATTTCTAACAACGGGCAAAAATTAATTTTAAAAACTAGAATAAAACATTGAAGTTGTAAGAGCTAAGCAAAGCTGTGTGGGTGATGGCAGCAGCAGGAGCCCACAGTCTGCCAAGGAATCCATACAGGCAGGAGCTTGGAAGGCAGCTGTACTTATCCCCACAGTGTTTAGAACTGCTGACTAATGATGAGTGATGCTGATGTTCCTCACTTAACATTTTTAAAGAAAAAAAGTCACGTCGAAACAACGTTCTGTGTTCAGCTTGTTGCTTGTGATTTCTTTAGGCTTGGGGAGCTCCAGTAGCAATTCTGTTTACACAGTTTGGTTTATTAAATACATGTACTGAGGGAAATTATTTTCTTTTATTTGCAGACTACACTCAGGGCACTGTAGACTGATGCCTTGTTTTAAATTCAATATGTAGAAATGAGGTTTCTTTATGTCATGAGAAAAAAAAAAGAAAAAAGCCCTGTAATTTTCAGATTACATGTTCATAACTTTCATTTCTGAAGAGTCTTGGTCTTGTTTGGTTTGGTTTGTTTTTTTTTTTTTTCCCCCTAAAGACAATAAATCAGAATCCCTTTGAAACCCATTAGGATGTCTTTCCATACACCAAAAAACTACCCTAACACCCTAAGTTTAATGAGGTTTTCACACAAGTGTCTGTAGGACTTGAGTACCAACAGCCAACATCTGCTGAGTTGCAGCCAAATAAGAATGGAGACACTGGTGTCAGTAGTCCTAGCAAACTCTAAAGCAGAATGTAGTCATGTGTGGCTGATGCATCCATTCTGTTTCCCTGCAATCTGTTCCCCTATATTTGATTAACATTTTTATTTGGAAGTCTCTGCCCAAGTGAAACATTTAGCTGTTCTTTGGAATGAGAGTAATACAGATATGCAGAGTATCAGGCAACCAGCAAGGAGTTCTGCCAAACAGTGATGACTTGCAGGTACAGCTGATGAAAGTTATTTGTTTGAAGCTAGAATTTGACAGGAAAATGTGGTTTTGCTGAGAAAAAAAAAAAAAATGTGTTTTAAAATGGCTAGAAAAGTTATCTGTACCACAAAGATTTGTAGTGGAAAAATGTTGCTGTAGTATTTCATCAGTTATTGTGTAGATGCTCACTTTCCCTTTTTTCTTGTATTCATCAGATCTCTCAATCAGGCTACATTTCTCATGAGACATTGTAACTGGATTACTGATGGAGTACTTGGATAGCTTGCCAAGGATGGAGTCCACTGTGTAGACAACAGAAAGCAATATGAAATGGTAATGCAACAGCATTTCTTAACAGATAGTTCTAGTTTTAAACTGGAATTCTTAGCAAAAAAATTTCTGTTTCTTTTTGGGAAGTGATCGTTTATATCTGGATGCCCACACCACACACATCAGGGTCTGGGCATTATTAAAAACTGTATTTTCTAGCTGGGATGCATAGGTTTAAGTATGTGATCCCTCTGGAGAGGTTTGCTAATAGGCACAAGTATCGTTCACTTCAGAAAATTTAAGAAAATAAAATAAAACTTTTGTTGTTTCTCAACATCTCTATGATTAGCTGTTAGGAGAGGTAACCATCCCTTTATTAAAAAGCATGATTGGAGTGGGTTATGAGAGTTATTAGCAGAGCACTGGGATGTCAGAGAGAGGCAGTAGCTACACTGAGCACATACAACTGTAATATATTTTTTACAGTCTTTGATATTCTTTGCTATCATCTTGCATACTGTTTTGTTTCCAAGGCTAACTCCATTGTTTCATTCTGTGTATGCATGGTAAATAAATCCTATGTTCTTTAAAGTGTATCTATGACCCTTATCTGCTACTGTTTTCACTTCTCTCTCTCATTTCCCTGGACATAAGTCACTGAGATGTGCTAAAAGGCAAACCTTGTCCTCACTTCAGCTTGTGTGAAGGACTCCAGATATAGCAGAGCAGGGCAGTATTGCATCAGCAAGGGATATGTGAGGATTTATTTGTCTTTGCTCCCTTTACAACAGTGATGGTGACTCAATACATCATGCAGTTTGGAGGAATTTAGTGTCACTGCCCAGAAACACCCATGTTTTTGGAAGGGGAACATCACCACTCAGTGCATATATAGGATGCTGCTTCCTAGTGCATCTGCATAATGAGTCCTTGCTCCTGCACCAATATAGAAGGTACCTGCAGATATTCCTCAGCAAATAACCCAAACAAAAGCACTGATAAATATTTCCACTTCCAAATTTTTATACTTTACTAGTAATACATTTAAACTATAAAGGCATTTAAACTACATTAATCATACTCTGTTTTGGGTCTTGTACTCCAAAAACAGCAAGCATGTCTGCTGCTGACCACTTGCCCAATACAGAATGATATCATCATTAACAGGCAGACCAGCAGCCAAACTCCTCCCTGCACTCCCACATCACACACCAGAGATCCAAAGTGCCAGACAGCCAGAGGGAGGAACAAGTCAATGCACTCACCCACCACAGTGGCAATGAAGAAAGGACAAAGCCAGGCAAGGAGCCAAGCCATGGGCAATGGTAGCAGCCAGGCCATGAGCCCAGTTATACAGCAGGGACTCAGAGACAGCTTCATGTTCTGGCCCTGTCATCCTGGGAACTCCACTTGCCATGAAGAGTCAGAGAACCCTTCAAATAACCAGAATCCCCACACAACACATGCACTGGGTAAACTAGACAGACACAAACCCCCTGCAAGCAGTCAGCTCTTATAGAGGTGGCCCCTTTCCCACCTCCCAGTTAATGTGGAAGGCGGGGGCATCTGGTGGTGATCTCCTAATCAGTTCCCACTCAAGGCTGGTCAGACCCTGGGTGAAACCCAGTCAGGAGGGTCTTTCTTGCCTGGTTGTGTACATCATCCATATGTCAACCCTCATTCAGGGCTGGGGGGTTAACCTCAGCACTTCACCATATCCATTAGGGAATTTTCTGACAGTGTTGCGTTTCATCAGGGAATGTGATATGGTGTAGAAGTCGCCTGGTAGAGTTAGATAATAGTTGGACTCGATGATCTTAAAGGTCCTTTCTCAACATAGTGATTCTGTGATTCTATGATCTCTTAAAAATCGATTTCTTCATAGTGAGTTTTGACTACTCTTCCTCTAGGACATCTTGCTTTTCTTCACAACAAACTGACAGCAGCGCACCTCAAAAAGAATCTAAGTGATTGGAAAAGACCATTAAAATCAAGTCCAGCTACTAACCTAACACTGCCAAGTCCATCACTAAACCTTTTCCCTAAGTACCAAGAGGCCAGGCACCTGCAAAATGTGGGGAACACGTGGTCACATTCTGCTTTGCCTGAATTAGTGACCAGACTTGAGCCCCACTATCATGAGCCAACACCCAGCAGCGGCTTCACTGCATGGAAGGAATCTTCCCAAATCTTGGGGTTGTTCAGTCTGGAGAAGGCTCTGGGGAGACCTCATGGAGGCTTTTTGGTACTTAAACAAGGTCTATGCAAAAGATGGAGACAGTCTTTTCAGCAGGGTCTGTTGTGACAGGACAAGGAATAACGGTCTTAAACAAATAGAGGGTAGATTTAGACTAGATATAAGGAAGAATTTTTTTATTATGAGGATGGTGAAACATGGAACAGGTTGCCCAGAGAGGTGATAGATGACACATCACTAGAAATATTTAAGGTCAGATTGGACAGGGATGTGAGCAGCCTGATCTAATTAAAGATGTCACTGCTCACTGCAGAGGTATTGGACTAGGTGATCTTTAAAGCTCCCTTCCAGCCCCAAACATTCTATGATTCTGTGGTATCCCCCACACCTGAGGGCTCTCAGCTCCTGGGTTAGAAAGAGTGAGTAGCTGTGGACATTTCCTAGGACATGATAGGAAAATATCCTTACCTTTGGGCCACAATGATTATATAATTCTACAGATATTTCACTTTGCATAAATAACTAAAATAACTGCCAGATATGGAACTTTATTTCAGGTCTCCTATAACCTGAGGACTGTCTTCACCTTCATGCTCTTTGGGAGCACAGTGAAAAGTTTCTGGTTCCTTTTTCTTTTGGAGATATATATGGAGAAGACTCTCTTATCCCAGTTTAGAACTGGGGGAGTGGTGTGTGTGTGCATTTTGTTGAGGGTTTTTTGCTCTTGTTTTTTTGTCAATTTCTTATGTTTCATGGGACAACTTTTTCCTGCCTAGGTCTTTTCAGATCTTACTAGATGATTTTCAATATGACTTTGATTATCAAAACACAGGCTGCGAATTTGGCCATCTGTCAGAAATACATCACTATTTTTATATTTAAAAAAGAGAAGAGTATTGCTGAAGAGAACCATTCCCTTTTTTATATCCTTTTATGGCTGGGCAAGTATCTTTTTTTTATAACATAAATCATATGTAATGTTCCTCCTTGTATGCAAGCGATGAGAAAATATCCTCAGGCAGGTTGCTTTCCAAAATAATCAGCTCAGGCATTCCCCACCTGGAAAAATAGTGTTATGGCACTGTGGCTTCAAACCAAGTGAGTGGTGGAATATGACTGATGTGAGCCAGTGTAGCAGAAAATGTTTTTGTTTCAGACATTATACCTGGTCTCAAATCCAATCCTAGCTTTAGTGGTTTAGTTACTCAAGGGCAAACATCAAACACCTGCTCTGCCCACTCTCCTTCACTGCCAACACCATTAATTTTCCAAATGAGTCAGCACATCTCTATTTGTTCTCTAATTGATTGGTAATACTGAGTTCTAATTGAGATTGTAAAATGAAAGTTGCAGATTTGATTGTCTGCTCAGAGTCCAGAGGACTTCACAGATCAGAGCTATCAGTCTTACAAATGGTATAAGCAAATGCAAAACGACAAAGAAAAAAAAAAATCAAATTCACAGTGCTGCAAAAAGAGCCAACTCATGTGCTTACTTTCTATTCAGGCTGTAATACAGGCAAGAGCAAAATATATCTGGAAGAAAACAAAGCAAAACAAAGTCAAGGTGAAAACAAAATCTTTCCAACTTTATTTCTGTGGTAGCAAATCATGCTGAAGAGAGCAGCAGATGAAATATTGCCACAGTACAACCCATGACTGACATCCTGAAATCAAGTTAGAATTGACTTCTGGACTCCAACACAGGAATACGTAGATATAATTTAGTGGAAATATTATAGAAATACGTATTCAGCTAGAGTCAGGCAGTGTGGAGCATAAGCTTTCATTAGACCTTGTGCCAGTATGAACAGTTGTTTCGAAGCCCCTCTCCCTCTTGAGGACAACAGTAAATTGATGTTTTGTCTACATTCAAGCCAACAGTATAATGGTGGAAGCAATACAAATTTTAAGAAAATAAGGTAATAATAAAGTTTAACTTCCCTTTTGTAAGATAGGATGTAACAACACCTGCTCTGACACACCAGTTTTGGCTGGTGGAAGGAAAAAAAGTGCAGTCAGGGCCTGCACACTCCTTGAAGGAGGGAAGGCCCAGAGTCACAGTTTTCTGAAACAATGGACTTCTTTTGAAAAAGCTAATTTTTGTCAGGCTCCGATCTGGACTTGAATGTCTTCGGAAAAGGACAAGGCCTCTTTCCCCTTTAATGAAATTATTTCATTCTTCTTGCCCCAACTCATTCTGTTTCTGATTTTTTAATTTCTTCCATACCCAGTGGCTGTCAATCCATCCAGCCTTTCTCATCCTCCATGTGATTTTTCCCTTTGTCCTTGTCATTGTGTGAGATTTTTGCCACACATTTTTCATGTATCAGCTACTTGAAGGTGAACTGGCACAATTTTGTGAATGCTGAATGCATGAGAGGTAGTGCTGTACAGCCTACAAATGTGCACTTTTTAGCTTCCATCTAAACATATGTCAGCTATTCTTGCAGTACATGAAGTGGAAGCATGGGGTCATGCCTTGCGTGGTGGAGCAGGTACTCTCTGCAGTCCATGGAGAGCCCACATTGGAGCAGAAGAAAGGCAGGAGAAGGAAGGAGTGGCAGAGAGGAACTGTGTATCCTGATGCACCACCACCCTGTGCCCCTCCTTGCTTCACTGAAGAGGCTGAATGTGACCTGCAGTGGCAGCAAGTGGGAAGGAAAAGAATCTGGAGTGAAGGAGTGGGGCTGAGCCTCAGAAAGGTGGAGAGATGTTGGTTTAACGTCTGTCTTTGTGTTTCCCACTATCCAAATCAGTAACCACATACTTACTTTAATTATCAATAAATTAAGATAACTTTCCTCAAATCAAGTCTTTTTTATAACTCTTTATGTAAATTGGCAAAGGATCTCCCTGTCTTTGTCTTGCTCCTTTTTTTTTCCTATTTTCTCCCATCTTGATGTTCCCCCCACTAAGTGGGAAGGAGTAAGCCAGCAGCTGGATGGAATCTTGGCTTCTAGCTAGGGCCAACTCACCACAGTAATATATTCAAGTAATTCAAAACTGAAACATGTTATTGAATGGCTGAATCATAAAAATGAACAATGAAATTTAGTGTTAGTAATATTAATTAATGATCATAGCAAAAAGGCAAAAAAAAAAAAGCCCTAATAAGAATGCTGGAACTCTTTGCTCCTAGAGGAGTTGTTCAGTATTAGATCCAAAGGAATAACCAATAGACACAAAATTTTAATGGCATATTCTGATGATTTATGGCTGAGAGCATTGCAAAGGAAGTTGTGTCACATCAACAGCTTGACTCTCCCAAATTATGACAATATTTTGGAACACATACATTTTACAGAGTGGAAGTTCAAAAATTAAATTCAATTCAGGATTCCTACAACCGAGTTTTCTAAACAATAACAACATTAGCTGTGTTTCTGATAAGAGGACACCCTTGTAGGGGTGTCCTCTGAGGCCAGTTGTCTACCTGGGACAGGCTATCTGGTGAAATTTTCTGTCCTGAGATGCATCAATACTGATGGGATTCTTATGATTCACAATGCATAGCTTGGTCAGAGCAAAAATACACTGCATAATGCAGAATATAGTGCTTCAGGGAATGCGGCTGATAAGTGAGAAAGGAACCCAAACTACAAATAAGTCAGCAACGAACTAAAGAAAATCACCCATGAACATTTTCTTAAACCAATTTGAATTTAAATATATTAGTTTGTTTCAGCTGTAAAGATTCATTTTGCTTCAGATTTTATCAGACCCAGCATGTTTTTTATTAAATACTGAATTAATTAGATTTAAATTTGAATTTATTAACCATTTAATTAATTCTTAAATATTAGGAAGTGCCAAAATCAAGATTTTCCAGAGAGGCAAAAATTGATTTTTACATGAATCATTTATCATCAATAAAATATCACTAGAAAACATCTGACCAACTCTCATAATTTGGTGTGCTAATGAAAGCCATTTAGTATTCTGAAGATTTACAGGCCAGACTATCCTATCTATTTCCAATTCAAGGTTAATCATTACTATCACCAGCTGCCTATCACTATCCCTATACTGAAAATTGTGACACCTTCCTGCCCCCACATGCCAGTTTACCTGTGTGACTACTGTCTCACAGGTTCTGCAAAATTATTTAGGTCAAAGATAAATGGAGGAAGCATTTCTCTGAACAGGTAGGGGGAAATGTCCACTTGGAAGGAGAAAATGGAAAAGAGCATGATGTATGGAGGTAATAAATCAGATTAGATCAGTTACTCCCTGTGATTGTGCCCCAAACCCCATCAAGTTCTGCATTCCTTTTCAAAGATCAAACATAAATTACTGAATCACTCAGGTATATTTGGATGTGTACTTATGGTCCAAATTCCAGACACCTAATTTAGAGGCATAAAAAATAACTTCCCAGAGTCAGACATTCATTTAGTTTAGGGGTTGCCATTCCCAAAGAAACTGGAATTTTTTCCTTGCTGTATTTGATATTGTAAGTGTCTCACTTAAGTGTGAGAGTCTTTCAGTAGAAAAGAGAAAAAAATAATCCCCCAAATCCCTTAAGAAAGGAATTTCAAGTAAAGAAGTATTGCTCTGTAAGAGAAAAAGATGTTGAGGTTAATGTAGTATCAGAGTGACTGTTTTTTAGGAAACACTTAAAGACAGCAAAAGTAAATGACAACTGTGAATGTATCAGAGAACAGGCTCTGAGCCTGTTAACATTTTCAAAATTTTAAGGCACTATCTATATTTCTTGTATCAGAAATAGTGTGGCCAGCAGGACCCCACTGTACTCAGCACCGGTGAGGCCACAGCTTGAGTACTGTGTTCAGTTTTGGGCGCCTCACTACAAGAAGAACATTGAGGTTCTGGAGCGTGTCCAGAGAAGGGGAACCAAGCTGGTGAAGGGTCTAGAGCAGAGGTCTTATGAGGAGCAGCTGAGGGAACTGGGATTGTTTAGTTTGAAGGAAAGGAGGCTGAGGGGACACTTTATTGCTCTCTACAACTACCTGAAAGGAAGTTGTAGAGAGCTGGGGGTCTGTCTCCTCTCCCAAGTAACAAGCAATAGGATGATACAAAATGGGCTCAAGTTGCACCAGGGGAGGTTTAGATTGGATATTAGGAAAAATTTATTCACAGAAAGGGTTATCAAGCACTGGAACAGGCTGTCCAGGGAAGAGTTTAAACCACCATCCCTGAACATGTTTAAAAAGTCATGTAGATATTGTATTTAGAGACATGGTTTAACAGTAGACTTGGTAGAGCTAGGATGATAGCTGGACTCTGTGATTTGAAAGGTCTTTTCCAACCCAAATGATTCTATATCCAAATCACATCAAAAAATGCAAAGGCACAAGGTCATCATCACCAAATAGTTTTGCTAACTAAACAGCACCTCTCCTAGTGGTCGAGACCCAAGATTTTGAGTCCAGTATTTGGGGTCACCAGTAGCTTCAGGGTTAAAGGGAGAGCTGAGCCATCCCTGTGCCAGCCATTCATTATAATGCTCTACAAAGGTAAATTAATCGCCCTGCATGATTTGAGTGCCAAGGGACAGAATGGAACAGGACATGGCCATAGACTGAGATCTTTTCAGAGACTCAAGGGAAGCTACCATACCTTGAGTCCTGTGTCCAGTTTCAGGCAC
>NW_008612929.1:0-12095 GCF_000691845.1 Merops nubicus
TATATATTAGTGCCAGAGATGTATTTGCCTTCTTTCCCCCAAGACATCCTCTGCTAGTCCAGGAGCCTGTATAATAGCCCATCAAAATCACTTTATTGCTGCAGGAGAGGAAATTCCAGCCTCTTGCCAGGCTTTCTCTACGTATCCTTTGTGGCAACTATTAATGGATAAAGGTACAGAAACTGTACTTAACTGTGTCTGCAACTCTGATGGCCATTCAGCACCATAAACAGAGTATTACTTAATAAACAGGAATACTTTTGCAAAAGAAACGAAAGGGAGGGAGGAAAAAAATGCATGTCAGGTGGTAGGGCTATGGTTACAGTCTAAACCCCATGAGGGAGATTTTAGGTATCTGATGCAGCGTGGAAATTTGCTGGAAGAAGGGAATTTGTTCCTACAGGCACACTGGAAGACAGTACAAGGCTGTTTTCTGTCATGGACTCTACTTCCAAAGGATACAGGCACTTTCTCAGAAGTCACCAGCTCATCTCCAGGGGCATGTATTAAGCAAAAAAGGTCCACTTGTACAGAGAGGAGCTAAACCTGAGCAATCAAGATGATTTATGAGACCAATTAGAGCATGTCATCCAGAGATACTGTTTTCACCACACTCTCAGCACTACTCTATTCTTGTTCTCAACATCTGAAAGTCTAAAGCCAAAGCATGAAAATGCAAAAATGGTTTTACCTGTATCAGCCAATAGCGGTCAATGAATAATCCAGCTTTTATATTTCTTCACAAAAATATTTTCAGCCTTCAGAAGCGTGTTCAGAGTGTACTTACAGCTAAAGCCAGTGTAACACCCACAGACAATGCCTTTTGCTACAACGTTTTATAATTCTTCACATTTTATACTACCTCATAAATGTTGGTACATAAAAATCTCACAATATACTTCACACAGGATCTATCATTATGTCCCAGTCCAGAACTTTCTTATGGTTAAATGATCTGCAAACACCACTGAGCAGTGAATAACAAGAACACTGTGGTTGTAACTCTTAGAACAGAAATGCAACACCTTTAAAACAAGGAAAAAAATAAACATTTCTCACTCCCTGCCTTACTGATCAGAACAACTTCCACCAGAAAGCCACAGTCTTGCACTCATCCCCTCCAACTTACGTCTCTTCCAGAACTATCACAGCATTTACAAATCTCAAATACATCCAGAAAGTTAAGACCAGAACACTTGGACAAGCATTATCTAAGGGTGAAATAATAACTAGCTGTAACACAGGACTTCTAGCTCCTATGGTCATTACAGCCATTCAAGAAGATAACCCCCAATCAAGAGGGCATGGCTGACCAGATAGTGGGGTGAGGAAACACTTTGGCTCTCCTTTTTTGAGAGAGCAAGAATGAGCTCTACAGTTCTTAGAACCTGGAGAAACCTACAAAATATGGAAACAGTGATATAGTGCATGCATTAAACTTTCTCTGTAAAGCCTTCCAGTTTCCACATTCCATGTTATTTACTCCAACAGAAAAATAGTATTTAATAGTTCCAGTTTTACAGAAAGGCTCTTCAGTCTTCAGACAGCCAGAAGACTTTTGTAATATGCTAAATATAGGCACTATAGACCAGTGACCTGGGCAGAGTAATTAGAGGACTGAAACCTCAGGAAGGGTCCGAATTTAAGTAAGGAAATATGTAACAGCTGTACTCCAAGAGCACAATAACAAACTTTTTCAATGACAAAGACCCTTTTTGTACGTTTTGCCATTTCCTGAACAAGCTTTCAGGAGAGACAGGAAGCCTGGCCATAAGGCTGGGCAGTTCCTCTGACACTGGAAAGAATGAAGAATCATGATCATTATTTTAAGTTATACAACCAGAGTAGAAACTTGGTTTCTAATATAATGATTTGAACCAGCTTCTATAAACTTTTATTGAAAACGTCTCCAGTTTAAGTCCTGTGATAAAATAAGACCCTGCTAGCAAGGCTGCTTTCTCCCCCTCTCACATACACACACAGCCCAAAGACACCAACACAGCAAGAGAAGAGTGATTGTAGCTTCAAATTCTTGCCGTATTAGAGGAGAAAGAAGTTCAAGGCTGCACGAGAGCTCTGGGTTATATCATAAACACCCGCTCTGAACCAGAAAGCAATATGAAAGGTAGGAAGGCTATTCCCATTCTTACAAAAATATGTCTGAGGTCATTTAAAAGCATTAATAAATCTTCTCATCCTTTTACCCAATCATTTTCTAATATTAGCTAGGCCAATTTGAAGGCATGTTTTACAGTATCAGCATTCAGACAAGGGGAAAAAAAAAAAATAAGCAATTTATCCAGCTGTTTATTCATAACTACTCCCTGAAGGGCAGCTACTGCACAAGTGCTGGCAAGCCCTCCTGGCAGGGGGCCAGCAGCCTCCTGAACCCCCCCACCACACCAGGGGTCAGCAGCACAGGCCACGCCGGCCCGCTGAGACAGGGCCTTCTCCCCAGCCTGATCAGACACGGCCCCCAAAACCAGCAGTGCCACTGGGCAGCAGCTCCAGAGGAAGAAGGAATCCTCTGATGGTTCCCTCTAGGCTCAGAAGCACTGAACCTCCTGCTGCTCCTCACTGCCCAGCTCCTGGCCCTGCCTGCAGCCTGCCAGCACTGGAACAAGTGACTCAGGGGCTGGCACTGCTGGTTTGCTGGGACCAGCATTCATGTCACTGGCTTCTGACAGAAAAAGCACTAGCTTCCCATCCTAGAAACCACTTTCCACAAAATAAAATTTTAAAGTGACAAACTATTGACCAATTCACCTCTCACAGTTCATCCTCACACACCAAAATCAAAATACAAACTTGCTGATAAGTGTTAGTTACTAGTATTCAGTCCTGTAAGAGCAAACACTGAAAATTCTGCTGATTGGTTTATCTCCCTGTTCCTATTCAAATCAATGTTTCATTATTGTAATTAACAGTTGGTGTTTGACATATTGGGTGTCAAATATCTGACCTTCTGCCTTCAAAGATTGACCATTATTTAATACATCTTTAAAGGCAAATTACTGTGACAGATCAAAACAATTTCTTTCCCAACATCTTTTCTGTTCGCAGAATGGGAGGAACTTCTGGAGATTCTCTAGTCCAACCCCCCTGTTTGCATTTTTCACTTCACACGTGGCATCAACGTTAATGAGATATGCAAGATAAGCTGCACAGATAACAGGCTTACTCAAGAACAGCTACACTGTTAACTCCCAAACACTGCAGCAGCCTGAACCCTGCCATCTAGTTTTAGGAGGAAAGGGTTATCTTCCCATTAAGGCTTCCCTGCAAGGAGGACACGAAAAGGTGCCAATTAATACCAAGAGTTATGGCAGCAGGCTGTGTGGATAGATACTTGCCCACGGGCAATTAGACAGAAGACATTTGCCCCAAATCAGGTGATTGCTGGGTGACCTAAATTACCTCATTAAGAACAGGATCCTGCTTGTCTCAACTTTGTCTGCCCAGAAATGAGGCATCTCCCCAGTGATGACAGATGAGCAGAGCAGTGAGTCTGGTGCGGGTCACAGGCTGGAATCATCTCCTCTGGGAGACCAGACAGAGCCCCTGCAGCTCACCCTGGGGTGCCCCAACCTGCTGGGTGGGGCTGGATTAGGTTTGAAGCATTCAGCATCCTGCATCCAAGAGCCTGGACTACTCAGTCTCCCAATTTTTGTACAACATTATTTTATTTTAGTGCATATGTTGATCTACATTCAGTTGACTTAATGTATAAGAATTTTAAGGTATTTATTTTGCAGTGGTAGAGCTGCACAATAAGTGGCCTACTGAAATCATTTCCAAGAGATATCATGAGAGCATTATCAAGGAGCTGGTTTGTTTTCTTATTTTTTTAATAGTCCACTGACCTCCTGTTCCAAAATACTTAAGAATATAAATCCACACTGAAGACCAACATATAAAGTAAGAAGGTTTTTTGATTGAAAGAATGCTGCCTTTCTAATCATTACTCTAATGGTTTTCATCGCATTCCTTTGGCTAAAAAGTTATTTTAAAGGGGGGGGAAAGGTTTGCTCCAGGCTTAGTCCTCCTACGCCATGTTTCAGTCAGCAGTGAATTTTAATGGCAGAGCTATAAACCCTTGAAAGCAAAAATTTATAATGGAAATGCTGACACAGTAACAGCTATAGCTAGCAGCACAGGTGACATTCCTCTAATATATTGATTCGCCCTGTTAACCTATTCCTAGGAACTTAAGATTTTGTGCATTTAGAAGCCTGATTTAAGGCTGAATCCCGGAAAAAAAAAAAAAAAAAAAAAAAAAAGATTTTTTTAATTGTATTGACTCAGGCTGGAAGTCAAAGGCTTTACATATGTGCAGCCATTCCCACTTCATTAAGTCACTAAAGTATCTGATCAGTAGGATGCCCCAGGTTGGGATTTGTATTGTTGGGATGTTGGTTTGGGTTTGTTTTGGGGCTGGTTTTTCGTTCTGTTTTTCGGGGGTTTTTTTGGGGTGTGTGTTTTTTTGGTGGGGTTTGGGTTTTTTTTTTTGTTTTGTTTTTTTTGTTTGGGTTTTTTGGTTGTGAGTTTCCTTTTTTTTAGGACACATGGGCAGGGAAGCACAGAGGAAGAATAAATATATAGCTTAAAAAAGGTAATAAATAGCAGGAGAGGAGAAACAGGGAAAATTAAAATGGATCTTAAGATAGAAAGGAATCACAGCTCTGAGCAAGAGGTGGAAAAGAAAGTCCAAACTAATGAAAGAACGAAAAATGCACAGGAGAACAAGAGCAAACAGACAAAGCTAAAATAACTGGAAATTCTTTTACTACAAACAACACAAACTCATTGCTCGGACAAAAAGGAGAGGACAAACAAAGAGCAAAGAATCAGGCTCATAAAAGCCTACTACGGGTGTGTGTTTTGCTGGGCTGTGTTTTTTACTGTACCCTTTTTCATAAATTCAATTGTGCTCTGTTTGTCTGGCAAAGGTCCAAAAAGTCTGTCAATGCCAGGAAAGAGGTGACCAAAACATTTCACACTTTCAGCTGAAGTCAAACAGCTGCTTGTTTTGGGTTAAATCCTGAAATTAATAAAGGACTTTTTTAATCTGCCCGTTTCAGTTGTGAGAAAATATTGCTTGTATTTCAGGCTATGTGTTAACAAATGCCACAACCATCCCAAATGACTGGTTAAATGATGTTAGGGCGCTTTCAAAGCAAGATGGAGAGATTCACAAATAATCAAAATACTCTGCGTGAGTTGCTTTCTGAACATATGCTCACAAAAAAAAAAAAAAAAAAAAAAAAAAAAAAAAAAAAAACCACAACATATGAAACTGAAGCTCCAGCTGCTTACAGGTGAGCACAGTATCTTAAACAGCATAGGAAGAGAGGAATTTTTTTGTTTTCTTTTTAATAAGCAGCATACAAACAAAAGAACAGCACATACATTAGAATTAAGGAAAAAAAGTGCAAGTGATCTGAAGGAATTCAGACCAATCATGGCTGCAAAGGCCAGCACAAAGCAACCTCTCTGCAGATTAGGAGGCTTTGAAACCTTCAAGGAGCCAAAACTGGACCCTAAGGTTCTGCTGGATGCTCCACATTCCCAGCTATTTTTATATATCACTCAGAACTACAAAAGCCAC
This sequence comes from Merops nubicus, assembly GCF_000691845.1. NCBI lineage: Eukaryota > Metazoa > Chordata > Aves > Coraciiformes > Meropidae > Merops > Merops nubicus. Next base: position 5,609 of record NW_008612929.1, read on the forward strand.
ATACTTCAAGTAGAAACCTTTTCTCCTTCCATAAATTAAGCTAATGAGGCATTATTTAAATAAAAAAAGCCCCTTCCTTCCCCTCCTCCCTGGCCACCGCATCCTCTTTAAGGGCATGTTACTCTGAAGTTAACAGCTCTGACAGTCTGCCAGGCCAAGCAGTTATAAGCAGCAGTAATTCTTGAGCAGCTCTAAAGCTCAGTCTTAAATACCACTGGTGTCCTGGGTGCTGAGCTCTCCCTCCCAGTCAGGCTTTTTACTAAGGTTTTTGGGCAATACAGTTGAATGGCTATGCTATTTCCTCTTAAAACCCAGAACATTGGTGACTTTTGACTGCACTGGGCATAAATATTAGATGACAGGAAAGTGATCTTATTTAATCTCTGGAAAAATAAACAGCACGCAGATTTCTGCTGGTGTGCTACTGTAACATTTGGCACAACCTCATTGGAAGGATTGTGTCATGCTGATGGATTAACGAGCTCTGAGAGAAATGAAGAGATAAATATGGAATAAGCAACCTGCATAATGACCTGCACTGACAGAGCTGCTGCAAGTAAAGGCTGCGTGATGTCTCGCCTCTATTTAGTCTGTGCTCTGCAGTCTCAGATGAGAAAAGGTAAATGGGACAAAGCCAGAACATAACTTTACAGGCAGACAGGATAATTTTATAAAAATTATGCTTCATCCCACCAATTAAACATGTTTCATATGCACATAGACAGAAGGAAAGCGATTCCTAAAATACAAGGGAGAGGAAAAAAAAAAAAAAACCAAACCCTAATAACTGTTATAAGGAAAAGATAAATCCTCTTTTCCCCTTCTTTCCATTGCTTAAACAATACCTTTTTAGCTTAATAACACTTTAAAATCACTTTAGATTAACAACTCAATCTATCAAATTACTATAACATACTTTTTTCTTGCACAAGGAACTAAGAAGAAAATAGTTTAAGCTTCTTATATAAGTTTAACCAGTTAATTATTTTCTAACACCTTGCCTATGCAAATAAAAAGGACTGTATTAAACCAAGTAATTATGAAATGCTGTTTCCAGTAGGATGTTTTGTGTTTAGGATCCGTTTCTGAATTGTGTTAACTGACTAAAACTAGCCCATTCTAAAACCAGATAAGAAATTCTGAAGTTTACAAAACTTTCTAAACTAACAAAACTAGAAGAGTAGTCTGAAGTTCCTGGCTACATTAGAAAGCTGGAGCAAACTACCAAGCTCAAGACTTGCATTTAGGCAATGAAAAATTAAAATCAAATGCTGAAGTATTTCAGAAAGAATGAGAAAGAAATTGAAATATTCTCTCTCTTCCTAATCAAAGACAACAAATCCCAAAACCATAAATCTCACAGTCAGTGCGAAAAACCAACGTTTTCTATGATTCTTTGCAAAAAGCTTTAAAAATGTTATGCCAAAAAAGCACATGCTGCTTTGTAAGGTATTGGCATTTCCATGACTTTCAAAACATGCTGTGCAGCTGTGGTTTGTTTGCATTCTCTTCTTTCAGGACCATTAACAAGTTTCAAAACATGGTATTCCTGGGAGGAGACGCTGCAGGCAGTCATGGCTGAACCTGGGCAGCACCAGTGCAGAAGACTCCTGTGGTTATCCCCTCCACACAGCTCATCCTGGCTCCTAGCAGCTGCCCACTGGCCTGAACATAAAGCTGCTCTGAACCTGAAACTGCTGTTTTAGGTGGGCAATGCTGAGCTATGAGCTACTGTGATGAAGGAGAAGTTTCACAGGGGGTTTCCAGCTGAAGTCTCCCCAGGAGAGGGGAAGGGCTAACAACACCAGGAGTTAAAAGATTTCCACCACCCTTTTTAACCAACATCCAATGAATTTATTTCATTCACCCTTCGGCACAGCAGAATCTCAACTTTGCCTGAATATTTACTTGACAAAAAAACCTCTCTCTCTGTCCATAAACCAAAGACAACAAAAGAAAGAAGTGCCAGGTTTTGGCATCTGTACCAGATAGTATCTACAGGTAACATCCCTACTTTTTTAGTAGTTTCTGAAGACCAAGCAGAGCAATGATTGCCTGCATCAGTGATGCCACCTGCAGCTACTGAAATACTGAGAAGGTGCAAGTCAAACAAATTCATCTGTGTCACTTTGCTCCTATTCCAACAGATACATCATGGGACAAAAGGCACATCAAGGGACAGCACTACCTACATGCTCAGGATTTTACCTAGTCTCCTAGTATTTGTTGGGATTTTCTTATGGATTTAAACACCTACACCTGGGCAATCACATGAGGTAATAACATGAGCAACTCAGCTTCCCTGAGCCTTTCACTTGTGGAGAGAAGTTCTTACGACAAAGTTCTCCAGTACCACGTCACTGATTGATCAAAGTTTTCCTGTAGACATTTAAAAAGTGTTGCTCCTAAACCACACGAAATGGACCAAACACTTCCTCAGAGACATGACCCTCAGACCAATAGTGCAACCACTCCTCTGACAAAAATCAACACCCTGCTGAAAATATACAGCCTCAGATCCCGTTCACAGCACGGGGATAAGCCTTTTGTGAAGATCTGATTATCCCTGTGTGCAGGGGAAGGTACAATCAAGTGGAAGAGAGCTCGTAGAGCTTGTCACGATGCGTCCACATACCACATCCCTACATTAAGATATATTAAAATAAGATGGATAAAGCATTACAACACTCACTTGATAACACTCCCTAACTTTGTATGTTGTTACTGACATCTGTTTCTGGGTTTGAGAGGGGGGGTTTCCTTTTTATTTTTGCCAATTTTCAATTTCAGTCAGTGGACCAACTTTGACAGACCAGTCAATTAAAATGGTATTTTGAGTAAGACTTTGCAATGTGCTACTCCCATAAAATCAAGTCACTGCAGTTTCCTCCTACTACCAATACTATAAATTGGCAAAAAAAAAAAAAAAGGCTTTCCAGTTTTTCTGGCCTGATTTCTCCATTTATGTAACTGAACTATTTAAGGCCCATGATTCTGTTACCCAGTCACATGTTTTTAATTCATGTTTCTGTTATTTAGGTATACAGTGTTTCTTTTTTTAAATCTATTACTTTATTCATTGGTTTATGTGTTTACATGAGGACTAAAACCAAGGCCCTCTAAGCAGCAGTCCCTTGTTGCCTCTCCTCCTCTGCCTGAGTGGGAGGACAACAGATGACCTTTTCTTCTTGCTTCTCCTGCCCAGCTCACTGTTTACCTCACAATTCATCCCATACAGTGGCCAGTAACACTTGGAATTCATTCAGATAATCTTCCCAAATCCTTCAGATCTAGATCATTTGAATGTGCTGATTTATACAGCAGCTCTAATTTTTCAAATGGCACTCTTAAAATCCTTCCTGTGAGGAGCCAGGTTTGCAAGACTGCCAGTCCCTCCCTTGCCTGGTCCTTGCACTCTCTCATCAGGAGCATTTTGAACTTCCTCTTTACTGGTGCATGAGTCCCATAGTCATCAAAAAGTACAGAATATGTGAAATAAAACATGCACACACACACAAGGTCCCTTCATTATTTGGAAAGGGTTAGTTAGAGGAAAAAAAAACACTGACTAGCTCAAGCATGTTATTTTTCTCATTTACAAGCAGTCAGCTTTAGAACACGTTGAGAAGTACTACTCTTCAGTCCTACTGTGTGCACTTCAGAGAAATAAAATGGAAAAGATATTACGTTTGGATAGCTGGTTTACATACCTGAAGTATGAACAGTTTATTATCTAATAATGCACTTCCATCAAAATCAAGTGCTGTTTTTTTTAATAGATGATCCACCACCACCACCAGTTGCATGTATTCAGAGAATTGGTGGTTCTGGACAGCATGCCCTGCAACAAGCAGCTCAAAAGGGAAGTTTTCAATTATCCCACTCCAAGTACATCATTCCTACTGGAAGGATGTTGCAATCTGCAACAATCCGCAGATTAACCATGAATTAAATTTATATTAAAAAATAACATCCTGCATTTTACATCCTGAATTAAAACAGATGTAATTAAAGCCTTTCAAAGTAATCTTGGCTAGGGCTTCATTTACATCTACAGCTAAAGCAGACACTTTCTCAGGCATTCGTGCCAAATTTGACTAATTCTTCTGCTCTGTTTTAATTACTGTATATGCTTTCCTGTTGCAGTCAGGAATACCCATTACACACTTGAACAGCCAATGCTATGAGCAAGCGTGTGCTTTTGTTAAGCCTAGTGGTGTTTCCAGTCACGGTGTGATAATGACAAAGCTCTCCAGCTCACAGATGCTGCTGCTGTAGATTGTCTGTACACACCACACCCACCCCATGGCCCACATCTGACCTTGGCTGCAGCACTGCACAGCAGGGCCAGAGCAACCTTGCAAATGCAAGAGACAGCTTCAATAAACGTTTTCTTCTCAAGAAGACTGATTTGTGTGGGGCTAGATTCCTTGCATCCCCATCCCTTCTGTGCAAACACACAAAAGCAATCCTGCCAAGAACCCAGTTTGTAGATGTACCAGCATCCCCAGAGAATCCCAACTTCCTATTTATGGCTTGAATTTCAGAGACTGAATAACAGTTATTCTTCAAGTTAAGAATCCATGTCAGACAACAAAATAAGGAGATCACTCCTTCTAGCACAAGTTTTAGGTTTCCAGTCCACTTGTAAAGTTCAACAGCACAACTAAACTTCTGCAATCCAGTCCTTGCTTTGCTTGGCTCAACTGCTGTGTAACCTCCCCAGGCAGCCAGATGAAAACTGTTAGTGAAACTAGAGTGTTAGACAATTGCATTTGGTGAGATCTTCCTGCACAAACAGCCTTGTTATCCTCCTTGGCTTTGTAGACTAAACCACGTGATGAAGTCACTTCAAAACCTATGTATCACATACTGTAGGTTGTCTATGGTGAACACTGAAAGGTCAGTGAGAAAGTTCCCCTTGAATTAAATTAACCAGCTGCTTCAATCTAAATTTCAAGAAAAAGGGAACAGCTGCAAGCAGCAGAAGACAATCAGTGGTCTTAAAACTTATGTGGAAGGATCTGCAGTTAAAATCAATTAAATGTGTTTTAAATAGTCATTTGAGTATTGAAAGTTTGAGATGTTAAAAAAAGAATAAAATGTGAACTTTTGCATACCTATGAGTCACAACGTCCTCTCTGTTGTATAACCAAAATTTCAACTCATTGTACAGAAATCAGCAGAACTTTTTATTACATCTCTGGATTTGAAAAAGTGCAAGTTGGCCTCTTTTCTAAGAGGACGATATTCCTTTTCATGTTAACTGGTGAAAATAAGACAACCTATGAAGTGCTCATGTCCATTCAACCATCATTTACATGGGAATATTCTCTTTACTCCAATAAATCCCAAAAGAACTGTATGTAATAAAGTGAATTACTTTATCATTACCTTAATGCAGAGAATATTCAAAGGGTGTAACCCAGCCTAATTTTTATCCTAAGAAAATCTTCAAATTCAGGTTGGGCACAGTTTTGAGCAACCTGATTTAGTGAAAGATGTCCCTGTCTAAGGCAGAGACATTAAACTAGATGATCTTTAAAGGTCTCTTCCAACTGAAACCATTCTGTGACTTTATGAACAAAGGAGTGCACCTTTGTACCAAGAGTACGTATTACACTGTTCCTTATGAGCAGTCTCTACAAAAACTTACGACATTTGAGGGGGATTTTTCAGTAAGAACTGACAAAATAGAGAAAGCAAAGGGTTAATGTGAAAGTAAAAGCTGATCAGAGCAGGGCTGACATTATCAGACATTTCCCTAATAAAGCAGCTACACACATGTTCTGCCCACACGTTGTGCCATGAATGCTTCCAAGCTTTGCTGCAGACATTCAAACCATTCAAACACATTTCAGTCTAGATCCCAGCGCACAGCATAAAAACCCAGGGAGTTCCCAGCTGCGTGCCAGGAGATAAGCACTGCAGAAAGGACCCATGCCCACAAATCTGGGGACTGGTTTCAGATAGAGGACCTATATCTTGGCTTTTTTTTTTTTTTTTTAACCAGTGGCAAAACAATGTTTATCTGTACTTAAATTTCAGCATTTGCCAATACAAAGCAATGCAGCCAGGCAGCAGTCCCCTTCAAACAAGCAAAAGCGTGTGCACCATGTTTTGTACTTCCTTTCCAAAGCTTCGGCCAAATCCTCAATTGCCAAAGCATCAAAAACCTCATTTTTGCTTATTTTCAGACTCTTCCTTAGAAAAGCAAAGCATGTGAATCAAAAACTCTGGTTTGTTTGCCATTTGGGGATTTTTAATAGATCTTAGGGTAGCAAGTACTCAGCTTTTCCTTATGAAAAGCTCTGTTTTGAAAAATGCAAGGCTCAAAATCTGAAACACAGTCCCCAAGGAAAATAAGAAGAAATTTTTAAGCCAGAGTGCATTCAGGAAGCTCTGAGAGGTCAGTACTATCCATCTCTGATGCATATTCCTATTTTTATTGTATTTATTCCCTGGAAGAAACACCTACTCCCCCGGC
>NW_008612929.1:12126-27717 GCF_000691845.1 Merops nubicus
CCTTTTTCCACCAGCTTATCAGTGCATGCCCTTGAACACAGTACAAAACCCAGCATTTAGCAACACTCTGCAGGTGAAAGACTATTCTTCTGTATAAATTATACATCTTAGGAACTCAGCATTTCTTTCACACTGAAAACCTATTCAAGCCTTCCCGCATCTGTGGGCTAAGTGGTTTGCTCCAGCCAGGGGGCCGACAAATGCTGATATTTCAAGAAACCTAATCTCTTAATGATTGGGATCAGACGAAGAGTATGGCCATGAAAGAGACAGCTTGAAAGAGGCCTAATCTCCACCATATCTGAACCTACAGATGGCAGAGACTCAGCACTGCCACCAGCATAGCTTTGACTGACTGTAATCTGCCTGCCCAAGGGTGGTCCAACCAGAGCAATTGAATTGCACCCAGAAATCTCTCACACCGATGCTTCTGTCCTGGGAAAGCACAGCAAGGCTGGGCAGCAGCAGGAGCCCAGCAGGCACCACCTCCATAACACAAACCTGATGACAAGACAATATTCCTGCTCAGGTCTGCTTGGATGACAGCAAAATTCTCACTTCTTAGCTTCCAGACTGACAGTTTCCCTGAGTCTACCATCTCAACAGTGCCTCTGTGCCTGACGATTTCCTGACTGGACAGCCCTGTGTTGCCCTTTCCCAGTGCACGGTGACACACAGACTCTTACATTTTCAGAGACACTGATTGTTTTCTAATTCACTCCCCCTGTCAGCCAAATACGGGGCTTATCAGCATGGGGGCACACAGCAGGGGCTCAGTTTTCCAGTCAGCCCCCCCAAGGCAGTGATACACAGCAGTACATCCCACTCTCTCTCCTCCAACAGCCCCACTCATCTGCTCTGCAGCACCAAGCCACCATCCTCTCCAAGGGAACTGGAGTTGTTTAGCCTGAAGAAGAGGCTGAGGGGAAAACTTACTTATGAACTCTCCACTACTGCCTGAAAGGAGGTTGTAGGGAGATGGGTGTTGGCCTCTTCTTAGATGCTGCAACTGACAGGCCAAGAGGAAGTGGTGTTAAGCTGCACCAGGGAGGTTTAGATTAGACATCAGGAAAAACTTCTACACCAAAAGGGTGATCAAGGGCTGGAACAAGCTTCCCATGGAAGTGGTTGAATCACCATCCCTGGATGTATTTAAAAGCTTCTAGATGGGGTGCTCAGGAATATGGGGTAGAAGTGGACTGGTAGAGGTAGCTAATGGTTGGACTCAATCTTGAAGGTCCTTTCCAACCATAGCAATTCCGTGTGTGATTCACCCTGCAAGAGAGTCAATATGCTAATTGTGATCCTCCAGAAAACTGAGTTTTAAGCATCCTAAAACCGGTTTCAACTTTCAAGTGGAATTTTCAATTGACATATAAACTAAGCCAATGAGTCGCCATATGTACCCAATGTCCAAAACCAACGGTGAGTGATCCGCAGCGTGGCCCTCCTACACTGATCTCAAAAATGAGCACAGAGACTACTCTGACTGTATACAGAATAGCAGTGTAACCAGAATTAATCCTTTCCAAGAGGGATGAGAAGAGATGCTGTCACGCAGCTGACCCAAGGAGTGTTCAGCCTGGGAGAGCACCATCCTCCCTGGGATGGAGCACATCTGCAAAGCAGGATGTTTTCCAAGCCATGAGCTGATGTGTTTTTCTGGTGGAGGGAATAGGAGCCAGGAGGATTATCATTACTTTTGAGGACCCTGGGAAGGTGGAGGAGGGAGGTCAGGGACCCAGGGCACATTCACAGTTATCCATGCACCAAAAAAAAGCACTATTCTGATCCTTCCTTCAGCAGAACAGCAGCAGCATTCAGCAAGCCGTGAATTTACTACGTGGGAGCTGCTCCAGCTCCCAGGGAAATTTTTCTGCCTATAAAAGGTTATGTGTCTGGTGTGTCTTAACTTCTAGAGCATGTAGATGAGGTGAGGCACAAGGGTGCTGGGGATGTGACAAAGCAAGAGGGACTATCAGATAGGCATCTCAGGAGTTAAGTGATTTTTTCTGAAGTACTCATTAGCATAGACTATTTAATAAAATATTTTTTTTTAAAATGAGTAAAGACTATCACTTCCCAGCAAAGTTGACTCAACAGGTTGGAAGATTATCAATTAGTTTTCATATGCTCCAGAACAAAAAAAACTTAGGTTACTGAGGTTTCTAAAGCCAGAGCCCATCCTGGATGGCAAAATACTTACGTCTATAGTTAAAGTGAAGATCACAAAGGAAGGACCAACGAAGAGACCACTGAACATAAAATTAACATGATAAAATTGGCTTCACCCTCCTGTAAGGAATCCACCCTAAATATCCTACAGCTGACCAAAGAACCAACACCTCACTGTAACCCTCACAAACACATCCAAGTGTAGAATTTAAGCAGGTTGGTCCAAAAGTGTCAAAACAACAAACTTCTGGAAACTCCAGTAATTGAGCCTTCATTTAAATATCTGTGATGGAAATAGATGCATCCCTTTAAAAAATTTGACATTTAAACATTTAACTGAAAGTCTAAGTCCAAAGATGATGTGCAAGAGAACAAACCTGAACCAGTAGCTTCAGTAACAGACTGGAACAACAAAAGCATCAAAGAAACAGAAGTTCATCATGTACAGAGAATAACAAGTCAGACCAAAATCTGGTGGCAGACTTAAAGAAATCAGTCCCTCCTGTTCTGAAGACAAACTGGCAACACAGAACAATTTTCTTTCAAGTTCTGGTATTAGACTCTGCTGTTTATAACAGATCAATGCAACTTTAAGACAGTTGTTTCTCTCTGCGGTGCAGTGGATTTTCTGATTAATTTTTAGAGGTGAAAGTGGTCATGATTGGACTTCTACACTTATTGACCAAATTTTAAGATTTAAGGATCTTAGGATTTAAGAACATAGATATATTATTATTGACCAACAAGAAATAAGTAGCCTCCAGCAATAGGAAAAGCTGGGCTTATGCCATAGGCACCTTACTTTTACCCAGCAGCTAAAGTGGTCTGAACACCACCCAGGAGCCCTTGCAAGGGATGACCTTGCAGGTGACCAATATAACTTTTTGACAGGCAACAAAAAGTTTCCAGAGTCCTCTAAAAGGACTAAAAAAAACCCTAAAAACCTCCTCTAACTGTTCAGTTACACTCAAAATGTCAGAGGGTAGGAGAGCACAATGGGAACTTCTGCCAGATCTGCTGGGAGTTCTGTTCTCATCTTCTCCCTGTGGCTGCTCTGCAGCTTGCAGTCAGATTCTTGTCCCCATCACTGAGAAAACATATCCATGTAACATTAGAAACAGAGGCGATTCATGAAGGTGTGTGAATTGATATGTCCCATGGAACAGAACAGATTAAGAGAAACCAATTCTAAAAATGAGAAGTTTCTTATAAGGTTTTATAGAAACAGAGAATGTCCTTGGCAGAAACCACAGTCTTTGTGGCAAAGTGTAGGGGCATGCAAGCTAAGAGGCAAGCACATAGAGGTCTTTTCCAACCTTAATGATTTTAAGATCATTAAGCCCAACCATCAAGCCAACACAACCTTGACCACTAAACCATGTCCTGAAGTGCCACAAATACACATTTTTTGAACACCTCCAGGGATGGTGACTCCACCACCTCCCGGGTCACCCTGGTCAAATTCCTCACCACTCTTTCAGTAAAGAAATTCTTTCTAATATCCAATCCAAACCTTCCCTGGTGCAACTTAAGCCCATTTCCTCTCATTCTATCACTGGTTACCTGGAAGAAGACACCAACACCCATCTCACTACAATCTCCTTTCAGGGAGTTGTAGAGGGCCACAAGCTCTCCCCTCAACCTCCTCTTCTCTAGGCTAAACAATCCCAGCTCCCTCAGCTGTTCTTCATAAGACACATTCCCCCAGACCATTCACCAGCTTTGTTGCCCTTCTCTGGACCCACTCCAGCACTTCAATGTCCTTCTTCTACTGTGGTGCCCAAAATTGAACCCAGTACTCAATCTGTGACCTCACCAGTCCTGAGATCAAGAGCACGATCACCTCCCTACTCCTGCTGGACACACTATTTTTGACACTGACCAGTATGCCATTGGCCTTTTTGGCCACCTGGGCACACTGCTGGCTCATGTTCAGCTGGATGGCCACCAACATCCCCAGGTCCTTTTCTGCTGGGCCGCTTTCCAACCACCCTTCCCCAAGCCTGTAGCATTGCCTGGGGTTGTTATGACACAAGTGCAGGATCCAGCACTTGGCTTTATTAAACCTCATAGAATTGACCTCAGCCCACATGACTTTTTCCTTGAAACACGTCTTCTGAGTCAATAAGTAAAACCCCACAATTTGCTGTGTAGTAACATCACCACCATCATCAGTAGTCTTTCCAAAGTTAACAAATAGACATGATAACAGCATTAACTTCAAGGAAAGCATTTGGCAATTTATTTCTACCATTTCCATTCCAGGTATAAATCCCATCTCCTAGGACAAATGAGTTCTGGTTTAAACTACTGTAACCTACAGCTTTAGCAGTAGAGCTAGACAAAAAAAAAAAATTACCTAAAAATTGTGTTTTGTTTAACAGCTTTCTTTGAAGAAGTGTTTCTGAAAATGTCAACATTTTTAACCAGAACTGTGGGACAGGAGTGTCCCAGAGGGCTCCAGCTTGGCCATCCCAGCACAGCACCTGCCAGCTCTGCTCCTGAATCACAAGCCCTGTCTCACCAAGGTAATGACAAGCAGTGAAACACAGATCTGCTCTTTCCGTAAGGAGTACTGCTTCATTCAGCTGATCACTCATCAGGCCAGAATAGCTGCACGTGATGATCATGAAGGAGTGTAATGCATGCGCATGATGGAGAGAAAGTTAAAGCTTAAGACCTAAAGGTGACCTAGCCCTCTGAGTGTCTCTCTCACAAATTCTGGTAAGATTCAAGAAGCACTTCTGATGATTTTCACCATTTCTCTAACAGCTACTTCAATTGAGCTATTCAGTCACAGTTTTAAAGTAATAGCTGAAGTGTATTTTTCTACTATTTTCTTCTCATTATAAATGAAACACCCAAGCCATATTCACTTAATACCACAGAGAAAAGAGAAACAAAGAAGAAAAGGAAAGAAAGGTCACTGTTAGGCCAAGATCAAGTCTGGAAAATTTCAAATTTGAGACATAAGCACTTTAGGAAGTTATAAGCAACTGGAATAATAAAGGAATTCTAATTGAAACACTGCAAGAATTTTAACTATAGCTCTTGCTATGCTAACCAAGTATTATTTCATCTATTTGAACAGCATTCAAAAACACTTCTTGGCTAAGACACGGTTGGTCTGTGCTTTCAAGATGACTCCCAACCTCCTTGAAAAGACAGAAGAAAGTGATAGATGGTGTTGGTCACAGCCATAGCTGATGGAGGTCAGCACAGCTCCTTTACTTTCAGTGACATCAGTAAGTCACAGGAGAAGTAGGAAAATAGAGTAAACTCAAAAACCCCCAACTTGTAACACCTCATCTAGTTTATTTGTGATGCTTCCTCCCGACCAAAGAAGTGCCATGTTGGCCAGCCTACCAAAATTTGGCCTGTTCCAATACCTCCTACGAAGATACACAGAAGCAAAGAGAAATTTTTCTCCAGTTTAAGAGAATTTGCTGTTCAAATCACAGGTTCGACATTTTTATTCCCATTCCCTCCCAGCACATTCCCTTCAAATTCTTGCCCAGCTCCTCACAGGAGGGCCATGAATCAAATGAAGCCTAATCAAAGTTTCCCCTGCCTCTCCCCAAAACTGATTTATAATTGTGAACAGACTAAATGCACCTTTTTTTTTCCCCCACTTCACTGCTCTAAAGGAAGACAGGATCTAGAAAGGCATTCTGTAATTGCTGAGTTACTGCTGAAATAATCACAGAATTATTATTTTTCCAAACAGTGCACTGTGAAAAAAAAATTCAGACATCCTATGGAAATTCTACATGCCAATCCAGGCATTTAAATGTCCACATCTTCTGAAAAAAAAAAAGTTTCAAGTTTACTCCTCTTAACTCCACTTAGCAAGTATTTGCAAAGGACAGGAATGACTAAATGCACCAATTTTCTAATACAACATTCCAGAGGCACTGCAACCAGCATCTTCATTTAAGTTCTTTCCACACACTGTGATACTGTGTTTCAGTCAGCAACTAGGTCATAAACTTCTCTATTGGAAAGCGTTTATAGCTATTTGGACTGGATTATTCTGTTCAAGAGGTTATAATAATAAAGGAAGCTTGTAAGCATATTTTTTTCCAAACTCTTGGTATGTTGTTGCCAGTTTGAGAAATTGGCTCATTACTTATCCTTGGTTGGTTCCTCCATTCTCAATTTCTTGTTTGCTTTGACCTCTTTCTGGACAAATATAAAACTTACTGTTTCTCCTAGTTAACAGGAGGAAGAATATAGAAAACTCATTTATTCCAGCTCCAGAATCAGTTTTACAAAAACACTGTCAGACTTAAGAAGTATTCACACATTGATAGTCCTGCCAGAAGTTTGCAATCTACTTATATCCTGCTACAGAAAAAAAAAAAAGCAGCTGCTCTGTTTTTTCAATTTTATCCAAGTCTCTGGCAAGAAACAATCCAACTCGGTATATTCACATGCATCCAGATGATCTGTGGATAAATCTTATTCTCTTTAGTCAAATTGGCCAACTCGCTCTCTTCCCTTCCAAACACTCAACACGTTCTCAGCCACTCCTTCCTCCACAGGCAAAGCAGATCTTCTCCCCACCACTACCCCTTTTTGAACATTTAAAGCCATGAGCTAACAGTTCAACCACAGGTCTAATATTACAAAGCTTTTCCATTTTGGGTTCCTCCTCTTGGTTCTTCATTAAATAGCTGGTCATTTCGTATCACAGGCAAGTTCAGTGTCCATCAGCCTCCCCAGAGAGATTCAGAGGAAAGCCTCTGCCCGTTTTCTGGGAACTTGAGAAATAAGGCACCTGACAGTTTCCTCTAAGTGAGAAAGCTTGGCAGTCTTTTACGTGCTTTTCCATGAGCCATCAAAACAAATGCAGTGGCATTACCTTCAGCTGAAAAAGCCTTAAAAGATTTGTTATAGCCAGCTTGCCTTATATCTCATAAGAATTCAGCCAGAGGCCTTGCATATCAAGGTAATACTTTGTAAGAGCTGCCTTATCAGTTTCTGCCCCAAATATAAGCACAAAGGTGAAAATGAGAGCAGATGGGATGAAAATAAGTGTGCAACATTAAACTGGTTCTGTAAACAAAAACAGATAAGAAGTCCAAGATACCCACTGTTTTGAAGAAAAAGAAAAATGGAGAACAAAAATAAACCAAACTTTTACCCAGCTGCATAAATTCTGTCTTCCAAATACTCTCTGCCAACAAGGAGAATCATTATAATTAAATTATTCTCCTTCATCTGGCTCTAGGATTTTCGTTAGGAGTTGGTTCTGCTTGTTTTTACAGAATTTTCAAAGCCTTTGCTCTTAAAAGTCTAGTACTCTGTATTCTCTGCTTAGCATATTCACAGCATGAAATTTTACCTTTTCAGAGAGGCTCACCTTCAGCAAAGCCATTGCCTCTTCCAGTTCCACAACCCTACCACAATAGTTAACAGCATATATACTGCATAGTATAGTGTATTCTGAGACTCCATCTAAGCCAGTCAGGTAGATTTATGCAATATTGATGCAATATTTACACTTCCTTCCATAGCCCAGATGCATTAGCAGGAGTATGTGCACTAAGGTCCTCAGTGCAATGATTTTGCTGCAAAGGCAGTATTGAGTAATTCCTTTTATTTTTTTCCCCTCCTTTTTAATTCATGTACATTTTTTGTGAACCTGAAAGCAATGTTTTGAATGTACAAATGAAAAACAGTAAGAAAAAAATATAGCTCAGTTCTGATTAATAGCCTTATATTTTGCTGTGTTGCTGAGAGGCTCAACCCACTGAGCATGTGTCCCTAGGATATTTTAAATTTGCTTTCACACAATCTTGAATTCTGTCAGGGGAAAAAAAAAAAAAAAAAAGGCCAGGGTGACTGTCTCACAGCTCAGAAGACAGTGCATCTTCTCTCTTGCTTTCTGGAACTTAAGAAGATACAGAACGTAAAGGCCACACAACCCCCATATTATTCTTGAAAAAATGTGGGAAATAACCTCAAAGAGAAAAGCAAGACAGGTCTGAGCTGATGTCTCAAACCTACAGGTCAGAAAGGTACCAACAATGGGAGAGCCACAGAAGCCCTGCAGTCTCATTGCACTTCAGGGAGATTTTAGCCTAGCTACTTAAAAAGAGGCCTTCTTTAGAGCTTAGCACCCATCATCTTTCCCACTATCTCACTGGAGTAGAAAGGGCACAGTTCAACTCCTGAATTTGCCAGCACATTGTCTTAGTCCCAAGGTTAAATGAAGTTAGCAAAAACTAACTTCAGGGAGTGCTCCCTCCTCTCTCTCCCCTGGCATTCAGCTGGGGAATTCTGAACAGCATGAAGCTGCAGAGCCTAAAACTTCACCCGAGTTCAAAACAAAACCTGACAAATTCACAGAAGGGGAAGGTATGCACAGGACTACTCAACACAGAAACCACCACTGATTCAGAGGTTCTTCACCTGCAGATCACAAGAGGTTGATCTGGGAAGCAACCACACATTGAGCTTGCTCCGCTCTCCTCTTGGCATCAGTTGCCAGTGACTCCCCTAGGACAGGACGCTGCTATACCTTTCCTCAAGCCCTAGGCTTAACCTGGTCCCTAGATCTGACAGATACTGGTGTTTTGATGCATTTGCTCTGTTTATGCTCTTACAGCCTGCAAGCTGCAGAATAAAGTGAACCTCAGTCATCCATTTGTATAGTTTCTGCCTTTGCCTGAAGGCATCTCTTTTAATAGTGCCTATACTAGATACACATCTGGCTCCAACCTGAACACAATGCAGCCTTCACCACATTCATCTTAACAATACTCTTCCAAAGGCAGAAAAGAAGAGGGAAACTAGAAACCCAGAGATACTAGAACACCACTTGGGTATAAGTCCAAGTCTTTTACTTTAGTAGACTTGGCAGCAGTCACCTTGACTTCTGAGCACTGCCTGCCTAGCAGCTTTACATTACCAGCACAACAGGTGATGTCATGTCCACAGAAAGCTCAGTGTAGCCCCTAGAACATCAGAGTTGTAAAAAAAAAAAAAAAAAAAAGTACTGCGGACACACTATCTTTTCTACCAGATATGAAAGCACAGAGGTATGTAGGTACTTCCCCCCTGCTGATGTTAGGACTAAAGAATTCATCTCTGGTTTCCCAGGAAGCTTGTGACACAGCGAGAATTCAACCAAAACCAACCTTTGCTTGCCTTTATGTAGGCTTTAACAAGCTTGGGTTAAATTCCAAGGGTATCAACAACTTGAAAGTTAAATGCTGAATTGCCACAGTCTCAAAGAGCAAGTTAAGTTACTTAAACCACTCAAGAAATGCTGAAATTGTCTTTATGTTCAGGGCTACAGTTGAAACTGCTAAGGTGAAATAAAATCCACAAGTAAGTTAAAGAAATGCTTTTAACTGTGGCAAGGGTCAAGATTATAATAGCAGCAGCTTGTTCCCACTATTCTAATCAATTATGTGGCATAAATACGTATTAGTAATAACCTTACAGTTTGTCAACATCAGCTAGCTCTCGTACACAAGATGACTGAAGAAGAGAATTTTATGCTTTGTGCAAAAAAACCCAAGCATGCTGGCAGAAATTCTTTTTTTTATTTCCCTCACATTCCTATCTTTGATAGAAGTGGATTTATTGAGAAAAATTATCTGAAACATCTATCAGACCAGTCATGACCACTACATATCCAAGTGCAAAATGTGAGTGAATGAAATCGTATCACGAGGGGCAGAAGAACAGAATTCACTGGAAAGCCAGCAACTCTCCCACAGGATATGGCTCCAATTAGCAACAAACACACAACAAAGGGCTTTGTTGTCTTCTTCAGTGGAGGTATTTTTTACCAAAGTATTAACAGACTAACTGCTAAAAATTTTACTAATGGGCAAATATCAACAATTTTTTTTAGTAGTCCAAGTGTGGTTTAGAAAAGCAAAGCTTTCTGGAATAGGTGCTCTGATCTGTTATAATTTTAAGTACTAATTCCTGCAGGAGCAGGTGGGTTGGTGGAAAAATTAGAAACGACAAACTGTATTTTGTAATAATCTTCTGATCATTAAACCCCAGTTTAACACGTAACATCATCTGTTGTTGGAAGAGAAAAAACTAAAAACCTGCACACAATGAATTACATAGAGACATATGTAACCATTCATAGTTACAAGAGATTTATATTTCATATTCAGTGAATTTTGATGCTGTAACGGTGAAGACTGCTATTATTGAAGCTTAACCAAAACAATGTGAGGAAAGTTAATGAACAATCATAACAAATGGTATACATTTGATTTCCTACCTGAAGTGTGTTCATCAGTCATTACTGCTGTCCCAGGAAAACGCTTCAGCAACCACGTAACAAAGATCTGGGGAACTCCTAAATGTTTACAAAGAAATAGAATCACATTACACAATACAAGTCACCAAATCCACAGCAAGTAGAACAGTAATACTTCAGAGTTCAGTTTTAGTTGCACTTGCAAAGACTGTTTTTGTTCAATTTTTTTTTCATTCTGATTTTTTTCATTTAAATGTCTCCACGCCATCAAATGAAGTTGTGGTACATTCATCTGAGGCAGAACTAAAACTGCAGGAAATGTGATTACAAACAAGACTAGTTATAGATAGAAAAATCAACATGATATGTAAAAATAGAGGTATCAACAGAGAAGTAGTCATCTCTAGTTGGCATAATGATTTGGTAACCATGCTGTATTCACCTGTTGATATTAACTCACACTGTGTATAGAGTTTTCCAGTTCTCACAGGGAAAAAAAAAAAAAAAAAAAAAAAAAATTTCCAGGTTATTTTACGGAAAGAATAATGCTAAACGTGAAATTTGTGTCTTTTCCCATCATTTTCTTCCCTTTGTTTCCAAATTTCCGCTGTAAAGCTCTGTATTTAAGTGTCCAGGTATCAAGAACACTTAAATTCTGGACACAGCACTCTTCAGAGCTGCATTTTGACTTTATAGCCACAACACAAGTACATTAGAGGGCTCTGAAATTTACATTAGTTATATTATATCTCTGCAAATTCTTCTCTTTCTAAATCAAATAATAAATTGGAAAAACCAGGCACTGCTGATGTTGCAGACATCTGCTTGATTAACAAAGTAACTATGCAGTCAGAGAGGTAGCAAATTAAACTTTCAGATTTCATGTGCTGCAATTAACTCTACTATCTGCAATCATATAATCATGAACTTCATAGGTAAAACATGCTTTCTAGGACACAGGAAAAGTACTTCTTCACAACAGTATTCCAATGGGTCTGGTTTTATGAAGCACATGACATTTTATTGTCTGTGACACCTATCTCACACATTTTCTCCCTTATACACATTATAAAATTATCTTAAATCTAAAGTGCAGGATGCAATCTTTCAGTAGATCCCACCCAATTTCTAATGATCTGTACCACATGGCAGAACACCCTGGTTTCTGCTGTTCCAATTCAGTTACTTCTCATGGACAGCTGGGCTGCCTATTGCAGTAAATAAGGCTAACAAAGCATCCCTCAGGATGTGGCTACAGTTGTGTTTCACTGCACTGCTTATGACACAAGGCTGACAAAATCCACCTGCAGACACTCATCTCACCAGCCACAGAATTTAAAATGGACTCTCTAACACTAGTATGTGCACACAAATGCTTTCATACAAATCAGAAGTTACTCTGATTTATACATGGAAAAATAAATTTGCAATCTTTCATCTAATTTGTGTCCTTTAACATCATGAACTCTATGTAACTGTCTTAAAAGTCTACAGAACCCTTAGGGGAAGAAGGTAGAAGGAATCCTAAATTGCAGTTCCTGGTCTAGGTTTAAATCCTGTTAGGGTGAACTCATCAATGCAAAAATGAACAGACGTACCATAACATAAATAGAGAAAAACTTGACAGTTGTACCATTACCTGCAGTGGCCCTGGTCTAAAATTTTCACCTTACAAGACTAAGTTTCTGGAAATCTAGTCAGACAAAATGAAACTAGACCACTCAAGAATTCCACACCACCTATTTCCACAAAACATGCTTTTAAAACTCAAGTCTCTCCCAACAAGAGTGTCTGCAATTTCTGCTAAGTGATCTTTTCACTAAGATTATTGAAGAATGTAGGAAAACCAGACGACATCTCTAAAGCACATGCTGCCTACCTGAATATACTGCCAAAAGAATCAAACCATTCAATGATAAAATGAACTTGCTAAAAGAGCATGCCTAATTTACCCAACTGCAATTAGTTCCTACCTTCAGAAGATACTTGCCACTTGTAACTAATTAAAGCCATATTATTTATTAAACAAAAGGCCATCAGAAACATTTGGCTCAAAGAGTCCTGAAGCAAAGGTATACCAAAATCCAAAAATTCATGGGGAATTCTATGCAGACTGCAGCTCCTCAGCCATCCCTATAGACTACTGGTAGTCCCTATGGTCTAAGAAGGTGTCCCACAAAATAACCACAAGGAGGAAAAATTAAGATCACGTTCCTGAGCACGCAAGCAAGAAAACAACAGGAAAATAAAAAGTGGGTCAACATTTAAAGTTTAATATGATTCTCATCTGCTCACAAATGAAAACCATTGTCGAAACACAGCACAAATCTTCTCTCCGAAGAAAGTATTAGGTGGTCTTTTGATGAAACAAAGGTTGAGGAATACTTTTACAAACTATATTTCTTTGCAACTATATGCGAGACACAAACATGCCTCAAAGGGGTAAAGACTTTGAAGTAAAAATAAGGAACAGAAAAGCACATGACGGAACCCAAAATGCTTCCCAGTTCCTGGTGCTGTGTGCTCAGGCAGAATCTCAGATCATTATCAGAGAGACCTGGACATGGACCAGCTTTCGTGCCTTGGCTTCAGCACCAGGAGCTCCTGGCAGGCAACACCACTGTGGCATTTTCTAGCCAGGGGTTCAACAACATCACCAGCCTACCAACCAGGACTCACTGAGCAGCTCCAGAGCCCAAATAAAGCAAAAGGTAGAGCTAATATCAAGCCTCTGAAATTAGTTTACTTTGTCTGATTTCTTAAACCAAGCAGGGCAGTCACATTAGTCAATTTTAATTCTTTGTTTCCCTTGCCAGTGAAATGGAGACAAATATCACTCTGACTGCTGAGATAAGAGTGAGGCCTGGGGCCAGCAGTCCTAAAATGGTGGGGGAAGAGCCAAGATCACTATTGATCAAATTCCTTCCATCCTCTCCTCACATCTCCAGCAGAGACAGGAGAGCCCTCAAATATCAGATTATTGCCCCGAGTAGTCGCAATGGATGCAGCTGAAGGGAGTCACCCTGGAAATCCTCCCTTGCTGCCAGGAATCATTAAAAGCAATTTGTGCTAGTGGTGGGAAATGCACACACTCTTCCAGAGCAAGGAGAGGCATCATCTGGGCTTTGCTGGCTGTCAAGGCTCAGTCCCAGCATTAACTGTCTTCATGATGTTCTTCCTTCTTTCTTTGCACAAAACAAAGTTTTGGGGCAGAGGATTGTGTGAAAATCATCAGAAAACATCGTTCCCCTCAAATACCATTATTGCTTCCTAAAAGAGCTAGGCTAGGATTATTATTTTAAGAAAAAGATCATTTGTAGGACAGAGACTAAAGTGCTACCATGAAATAGGTCAATCCCATCCTTTGTTACTGTTCCAAAAGCACAATAACAGCAGGAAGGGGGGTCAGAGTGAAATAATCATTTGTTAACAATTTTAATAGTAAAGCTTTATTGGTTTTCCCTATGGATTCTCGCATTATGGTGAAATTAAGCATTTTTTCCTCCAAGTGAACTCTTGTTAATCCTTTTATGTAGGTTCAGATCTACAGTACATGACCCTGCAAGAACATTCATCTACAGTCACAGCTGGAGCTGCAGACTCACTGGCTTGAAGGAATTAATTTCTTTGCAAGGCAGAAGCAACTGAAAGGCCAAAGGCTTATCTTACAAGAAAATCTGAACAGAACAAAATCAAAACGTATAATCAGACACCTCATCAAAAAGCAGATGTGAAAAAGCTCTGGCACATTAATAAAATTTAGAGGGAAAAGAAATCTAAAGGTCTGTCAAACCACAGAACAGGCTTTAGTTCTTTAAAAAAAAAAATCTGAATTTTAAAACCAGATTAAATTCAACTCTAATGAACTGCCATCAAGAGAGCACTCAGATTTAAGAGTGCTCAACCCCAGCCACCCAGCCTGTCTACTATCTCATACCTTTGACAGTCGCTTGCAAAATTTATCTAAAGCCAGTTATAACAGTACCAAATGAAAAGCCTGTTCTTGCTTCAGCTTGGCTGTCAACTTCTCAGTCCATTTTCTCCTGTATAAGTATATAACAAAAACAGAATGCTGGGAAGTCAGATTGTCTGGGCATAATGTAGAAGTTTGTCACAAACAAAAAAGTAATACAGAGCAGAACTGTGGCCATCAGGTCACCAAGCGTAGAAGGATATTAAAACAACTCCTTCAAAAGCAATTTTTAATAGTTTAATTTTCTCAATATTAAAAAAGAAAATTCCTAAGGCAGTGTTCAACACTTCTTACAACAAGCCTTAGATAAATACTCAGTGGATGCATCACGCTGCTGTATTACACAGAATGCATGTAGAGACTTATAGTAACTTGATAGTGCAAGCTACATTTATCACCTCTTTAATGATTTGAAAGTTTGACCCATTAAATTGATCAGAAATAGCGGTATATCCACAAACATTCACAGCAATTTATTTTTATCATATTGGACTGAAATGTTTACTTATGTTTTCTAAAAGCTGAGCATCCTTGACACTTTTGAGACCTCAATATCTTGAATTTTTCAAATCATTGCTTTCCTGCTCAAGAAATAACAGGACATGAAAGCTTCACTTAAAGTGAAGTAGAAGCAGATATTTTGCAAGTTATATCTAAGCACATAAACGCCACAGTACTTCTAATTCTTGCCCACGTTTCGTTTAAGTATTCAATTTGTTTACATTTTCAGAAGAGATCTGCAGCCCATTGTATACAACAAAATATTATAGAGGTTTTTAAGAGTTCCAGTGTGGCTATCTGAAACAGCATGAGCAGCTCTTTACTAGAATTGTTAAATAAGTAGTAACCGTAAAGGGGAAAAAACACACACACAATACAAAAAAAAAAAAAAAAAAAAAAAAAACACAAACAAAACCACCACAAAACCCAAAGCCAAAAAACTTCAATTAATCTCATTTAGATCTAGGATTTTTATCCATCTGAAGTAAAAATATATTTAATTAAATCATACCAATGATAGCACATTCTCCCTTTGCCATTTCACTACCCATTTATTTCCTCTTACTGGCCAATTTAACATAGTTGCCTTTAACAGTGTTCCCAAAGAGACCCAGCTTAGAAGAAGATTCAGGTCAGACTTCACTGATTAAAATCATTCTATCACATCATCATAGGGCATCCACTAAAGAATCCATATGCAGAGAAG
>NW_008612929.1:27795-101121 GCF_000691845.1 Merops nubicus
AGCAGAGAACCTCTCCACAGTAGTGCTAAAGAGGGGGCTGGAGCTGCCAAAGCTACACAGACCCATCCTTCCTCTATACTTTTATTACTTTTAAGCCCTACTTGCTAACAGATTTTTTTTCTTAAAAGATATCTATTAATATAAATTTATATTAAACAGATATTGTTCTGCATATTGCAATCATCACCTGATAAGGAATGATGCAGTAACGTTCTGATGTTTTTCCTCATTTAGTTATTTCTTAATAGTCCTAATTCCCCAAAAGGAACAAACTCCCTGAGCAGGACCCACCACGTTACCCAGTGGTCTATGAAGACGAGCTGTGCCAACAGAGCTCACAAGTTAATAAGGGTGTGAGCAATGAAACCAGAACTTTACCCAGAAATGTGAAGGATTCCCAGCAGTCCCCTGGCTGACCTGGTTGTGTCACACCACCAAACAAAACCAGAAAACTCAATCTATGTTTCTTTCCAAAGTATCAGAATAACAAACAGTCTTCAAATTAAAAGCTGACTTAATTCACTTAGAAAAGTCATCGTGAGCTATATTGGCACCACCTCCCCCCCCCCCCTTTTTTCCCCCCCCCCTTTTTAATTTTGTTCTTTTCATTATCATTATCCCAGGTGGCTCGCAGGAAGTCCCAGCAAACTAGTCACTGTTATGAAGATGGCCTATTTTAATCACAATCCCTTGACAAGAACAGCTAATTATCTAACTTTTCTGTCTGAACTACCAGATGGCTTTAATTCTACACTTAACTTCCTTTTAGTTTTCAGTAAGTAGTGACATTTGCATATTAGAAAATGCCTGAGATGACACAGAACAGAAACAAAACCAGTAGCAATACCAGTACCTCAGGTACAGGCAGAATAGAAGCATATGCAGCTACAGCATTCTTCTGCTAAAATAAAGTCCCTTAAGATGGCAGGCATCTTTCACAGTTCCTTTCCTCACTGGGCTCTCCAAAGGCATGCCAGTTTTCCCTTTTGCAGACAGGCCACCACCTTCACGCTGCCTTCTCTGAAGCTTCAGACCTCCTTGGGGAGAGAGAGGTTTCCTGCTGAAACCTGGGGCGAGATTGGGTGGTGAGCAAGAGGGAGCTCCCCTGCACTGTTCCAGCCAACTCCTTTTAGACTTTCACATTCCCTCTCCTCCTGAGACCCCAGTTTTGGGTGCATCTACCCATCAGGGCAGCAGGAAGCATGGCCACACTGAATGCCATTGCCCTTCACAGCTCAGTGCTGAGGGCTTGGAGAACATCTAAGCACGGTGTCCATTTTGGACTACCCAAACACTCAAGCATGTGGGGGGTACCATACTGCAAGACTGTCATCACTGACAATGCAACAAGCAAGTACAGCTTGTGTGTGCTCACCAGGACAGGTATCAAAGCAGCCAGATTTCAGCTAGTTCCAGAACCATGAGTTTAGAGGGGTTTGGGCGTATCCCTTTCCACATGGCATGGAGCACTGCAGACATAAACCAGTGAGGGAATCTAGCCCAAGTGCTCTGAGGAAGCATCCACCCCAACACACCCCAGGAAAATACAGCTGCCTCTGCCTAAAGACAGTGGAGATTGAACAAAACCAAGTCGAGGCCAGAGATCAGCCAGCTAAAGTTTTGTGTACAGACAAAGGACATTATTTCAGGCAGGCAAAACCCACTGGATATTGACCACAGCGAACCTACTGCTTACAAGACACACTCATAAAAAATGCAGGCATTTGCCTCTTATATCCTTCTCACTACACTTAAATTCCACAGTTTATTACATATACATATTCTACACTGCCAAAATTTTTTTTAAAAAAATAGCAGCAATGCAAGCATTGATTTTTTATTATTATTATGGGTTATAATTCCTGTGAATAAATGGTAGCCATCCAATGATATTGCGACACTCACTACCAAATAATTGAGGAACCAAGAGCTGAGAAAATTCCCATGTCCATGACACCACAGAAAGAGTTACAACTTTATTTCTACCTTTTTTTCTTTTTAAAAAATATATTATTTTGATACAGAAACAAATGGAAAAGCATACAACAGGTAGGGATGAAAACACTGTTTTCAAGTTCATAAAAGCATGCCACAAGAAGTGGCAAATAAGATACCAAACAGTAATTTTTTTTGTCTCTGTATCCTTACACAGTCATTCACCTTCAACCACCTTCTCTGTAAGATTTAGGATGTATTTCTACATGAAAGAAAATACCTTCATAAAAACCCCAACTTTTAACACCAAGGATATACATACTAAATTAAACCCTACTGGTAGCAAGTTCAGAAAGGAGAATTGTTGCCCATTTTAAAAAGGTAGCATTCTAATCTCTGAAAATCAGTTACTTCAGTGAAGAACTAGAAACAGCAACAGTCTCATACTACCATAGTCCATCCCATAACAAGCACCATCAGATAAGTGTCCCTCAGCACCAGCACAGCAGCATAAGGATAACAAAGCATAAATAATGGTTAGAGCTGGCTCAGTTTTGCAGCAGTGACTCTCAGGCAGGGCAGCAGGAAAGAACTGCTGACTGTACAGCTGCCACTCCACAGACAAGACTGATTTTTAGTAGTCTGATGGCCATAACAGCTCCCATTTGTAAGGCTTCTCATCTCTGAATCGTTGCAAGGATGCTCACTGAATTAATGGAACACCTTTAGACTGACAACCTTGCTAAAGTTTTCAGTTTTGAGTTTGGTTTCCAAAACAGCTTTGATCTTCTCATCCCTTAGTGGAAATTATATCAAGTTTCATGTTCTGCCACTACGGTCCAACTGAAGTCAGTTGTTGGAACAAGTACTCCAATAGAAACCCAAAGCAAACAAAAGCTTCTGCCCCCCCTCCTTTAATATTTGCTTGGAGGTATTTATGTAGGATTTTAGACAAGCAAGCCTTCCCAAATGGAACTGTAATTTACATCCATAGAATCCATAACATTAATCTTCTAACAATCAAAGACTGCACTTTCTATTTTTAGTAATCTACAGAGGTTTTGGAGCTAATTTAGCAGTCAGTGCTGAGCATAAGAGGTCTTGGGAAGCTGACTTTAGTAGGACTTGTAAAGACAATCTATAGTTATATTTCACAGAGCCCTAGATCCTCCTGAAATGGAAAACAAGGGTAACAATTGCCAAGAAAGCTAAATTGGGCTGATCTTTCCCATGCAGTGCTGTTTAAAGTTCAGTTAACCAGCTTGAGTACTGACTGGTTTGTACCACTGCAGTGTCTGCTGCCACTGTTCTGTTTCCATTTCATTAAGTCAGTGGGTTATCAAGTTATAATTAAAGATCAAGTTTCTTAGGCTGGTCAGCTTCTGTCATGCAGTCATTTGGCCAAGCAGCAGCAGCATGGGTAAGATCTCAGCTGCATGTCCTGTCATGGCTGCCCAGGCAGCCTTGGGCAAGTCTGCTTTAGGCTACGTCCCATTACAGAGCTCAGCTTCACTTCATCTCCTCACCTAGGGGAGCCCCTAGCTGCTCCCCAACATCAGGACAAGACTCCTCTTGTCTTCTTCATACATTCTGATTTCCACAGACCCAGACAGAGCTCAACCCCAGCCCCGGCAGGGTGAGGGTGCTACAGTGCTCTGCAGTATGTCCCTGATGTCAGACTGAGACGCTGCTTGGGTGTCCTCTAACCTCAGTTCCCCACTTAAAAAGCTTCTTCACACAAAAGCACTGTAAAGTTCAACCTATTAAAGAACATGAAGAACACGAGCAGTAATGCCCCTGTAGCCAAATATTGACAAAGAGCAACTTCAAACAAGTGACTCAAGTACACTGAGTCACTCCTCTGTGGGATTTCTGCTCTGTGGTGACTCTGGAATAAAGTCTCGACTCTCCCACAGCATCTCCTGTTGCATATGTATGCTCCCTGTGTCCACTCTACAATCTGAATCACTTCCTGTGTGCAACTTCTTTAAATGGAAACCTCCTAAAAGAACTGTGAGGAGACTGGGGTGAGACAAAAAAAAATTTACAACTAGAAAGCACACAGATTAGACATTTTTCTTGTCCAAGACCACATATTTCACAAACTTAACAGATAACACTAAAACCCATATCTAAGCTACTGTATATTAGTCCTAAATGTTTCTTTCCTTTCTTCATGAAAGGAATCAATTGATTCAATGGGACAAGAAATCATTTCTTCCTTTTATTTTCACCCACCCTCAGTACATACCATGGCACAATTCTTTAAGTACCAATAGTCTGACATGATATGAAAAGCCCTGTGTTCCTGCAGACGTCCATCATATCATGTTAGAATTCTGATTTACAGCATCTACTAAAATGACTAACATGGGTGATGTATGTACAACAAAATCACAAGCCCTCCAGATACAGACCAGCCTGGGCAAGCCACATAAGTGGCTTTAGTACTGGAAGGAACTGGTGAGGTAATTCCTTCAAGAACTTATCAAAAAATATACAGCTTTAAATCCTAGCTCACACTTTATTCCCCATAGCAGCAGGAGGGTCTTGCTAATTGGAATCTGCAGAACATATGGACTGGAACACATCCCATCATCCAGCACCTCAAACTCTACACATTAAGTCACTAAGCTTTAGCACATTATTTACAATTCATCCTATGAATATATTACTGTATTGCACCTTACTAAAGTGTACATGTAAAGAAAAAAAAGGAGGCTTTATTGATGAAAACACACACCAAAAAAAAAGCATAGTACAAAGAAATCCATGATGATATTGCCTTTCTGTTGAAACTAAGCAAGGATGGTGGCTCTGTGATCCTCTTTTTATATAAAACAGATTCAGAATTTTCTTTTCCCCTGCCTTCCCATTTCCTGACTGCATCCTTGTGTAAGGAAGCCTGTGGGCCTTTGAAGTCTCCACCCAAAACAAACATGAAGCTTTATAACTCTTGCAATCTTCTGCTTTCTGGCCACCCAGTGAGAATCTAACAGGCTCCCTTTCTTGAAAGCCACCACAGAAGAATAATAGCAAAGAAAAAGAAAATGAGGTCCAAATATAACCATTACATAATATTTTTCTAATGAAATATAAATCTGCTTTAATCGAAACAATACATTAATAGCTTTAATAACTTTGAAAAATGAGCAATATTAATCAATTTAGCTGAGTGAAACCAAAACAAGCAGAAAAACCTTTTTGGTGTTTAAACAGGAATTCTAAAAATGACATTTCTCAGGTAAACAGCTGATACTCTGCCAATTTCAACACCTCTCCTAAAAGAGATTCCCTGGAGACTAACCAACCTGTGACCAGCGTGGCTGTTCCTAAGAATGATCAAGTCATGTTACCAGAAGCACATTATATATACAGGGCCAGGGTGTTGAAACCCCAGAGACACAGGACCAAGCACAGAGAAGCATCTGTCTAAAGTTTAAGGAATCCCAGAAACATGCTTAAGAAGCTCCTTTCACTCTGGCTGCCATTTCTGGTCCAAGTGGAATGGTATAGCCATCATACAGGTAACAGTTCAGTGCTGGAAGGATGCTTCCATCCTGTACTAGAGTATGACACACACCTCCAGCTTTAAACATCTTCTAAGTCAGGCATGGATCCACGATCCAACACTGTGATAGGCTCCTATTTATCTCACATGGTCACAATACACAGCTTCACAGCCCCTTTCTATCTCCCCTACATTCACATTTCTACAAGCATCTTAATTTCTAGCTTGCAAGGAAGTTTTCATCCTAAAGGATCCTACCACATAGGATAGGTTACTTCTAAAGAAAACCTGGATGTAATTCCAGCTTCATTTCTTTTTACAACAAAGTTATGGAACCCTAGGAATTCTTTCCAACAAATTATACTTTCCCGATTGTTATTCAAATCAACCTGTAACTTTTAGGTATTTCAGACTCTCACACATAGTTGTCTTGCAGTTGTGAGATGATAAATATAAATGTTGATAATTAACTGTATTTCAAAATCATTTTTAAAAGTACACTCAGAAGTACATTACTATGATATATCATAATAGCTTAATAGTAACTACAGTCATTAATTGCAAATGCAGAAATGTTCTCATAAGGGGAACAGGAAGAAACACTAATCAAGACATATGGCTACATATCGATCTCATATTGGCAGTTTTGTCTTTTCTTTACACTCATGTCAGTGCAAAGCACGTTCCTGCTACTACCCTTAAAAAAACAAAAGATGACAGCAGAAAAATAGACGCACACATGGAACTCTACAGTCCACCTGCAGCACTCCTCCCCGCTCACAAACCGCCAGTATAATAAAAGGAAAGATGAGGAAAAAAATTCCACTATATAAACCATCTAAAACTTATCAGAAAAATTAAAGGAGGACCCGTCCCAAGAGGAAGCACCCCAGATCAAGGCCCTTTAAAAGCATTCTCCTTTTCTTACACCTTCTGGTTTGATAGCATCTCTCACAATATGAAAGCCTTTGATCTCCAGCTATTTACTGCAGCACCTGCATCCTGCAGTGGGGGATTTGTTTGTGTTTTCAGAAAGACTGCTACACAGATACACTTTAAACCTGCCCTCCAAAGGTTACAAGCAGAGCAGTACTGTTGAGAAAGCTCAGCTGCCTGCTCTGGCTTGCTGAAACCTTGCTACTAGGATCTTCACCTACACTAGCAGAGTCCTTCCTGTATTAAAAAGCAGCAAATATCTGCTGTGAAAGCAGATCTATGCCTCATGTCAGAAGGTGTAGCAGCAGCATACAACCCAAAAGAACTGCAGAAGTTAAGGTACAAAAAAACTAAGGCTCTTGAATAGAGGAGGAGAAATAGGCTGTTAGACGTATCATTCCAGCAATGAAACTGTATGATAGGCACATGTAATATAGGTCACAGCAGAAGTGGGAGAAAGTAGTGATGTGAAATGGCTGTGCAGAAACGAATGTGTAGCCAAAGAACATGTGCAAATCAGGGCAATGAATGTTTGACCCAGAGTGACAACCCTATGCCATTTCTTTGAAGTGTGAGAAGAATGATAACGGTATTTCACGTGAGGAGGTTCTGGATGTTAGCTGAGCTAAAGGTAGGAAATTGCACATACAGCAAAGCCCAGATTCAAGTAGCCAACAATATCCAGGCTCTTTGAGCCCACTGACAGCAGGAAAACATACAACTGCAAAATAAACCCCAGACCACTCAGACATGCTAAACGCAAAACAGCATCTAGAGGAACAGTTCTCCACAGGATGCAAGTAGGCTTGCAAGAGAGTACAAGGCAAACTGGTCCAGCATTTTATATCCTCAGCTACCATCACTCACTGCTACAGATGGCTTGATAGGACTTACATGCTTAACAATAATATTTAAGTTACTAGAAAAATAAATAAGGTTTGTATACTCTATGTTTGAGCATAAACGTATCTTGAACTATTATTTTGTGACGCTTAGTTTTTTTGGGAAATGAACTAATATAGTTTTGTAAACACAGGCCACTGAAACATGTAGTGAGTACCTCACTGTGTGAGGGGTCATGGTACTAGGAAACACTGTTGTTATCTTTCTTCCCCTACCGTGTCTACCACTGCCACCCTTGTGGATCCAGACATTGCTCTCAGCTACTCACAACTGTCTAGTTAGTCTGTTGAAAGAGGAAAACTGTCATAAAGGAAACATCTTGAATACATGTTAACTGCTGACAATTTAAGAAAGATATCCAACACAGTGTGCACACAGCAATGAAAGAAGGGCCTAAACTTGTCCGTTTCTCACATTTTTTTCTTTATTCTGTGCAAAGAATGGGAGATTCAGCCTGACCCACTTTGCTGCTGCCTCATCATCCCTCCATCATGCAAACAGTTCAAGTGAAAATAATCCCTCCTCACTCACTACATATTGCCTGTAAAGCAATACATCAGCTGAACAACACAGATCAGCTCAACCAAGATATTTAATGGTCGTCTTTCAAACTGAATCTTTTTTCTGCTACCGACTTATATGATGCTAGATACCAGTTGCGTGAGGCAGGGAAAAATTACCATAGCTAGATAGCACGAATAAGAAAGTCCTCACATGAGGTTTTGTCTGTTGAAAAGCATTCCTTACTTTAGCAGTAACTGGAATACAAAAGTAATCCTCCTCCTTTGAAAATTTTCTTTTATTGGGATGTTGTTTCCAATTCATCTAAAATAACTGAATCAAGCACCAAATCTAAAATAGCTAAACTACCACCTTACAAATGCAACCCGGCCACGGTCAAACATTTGGTATTATTACTAGCAGAAGATCAGAAGGGCTGTCAGAGCAAAAGCACTTCTTCAAAGGCCCTTGGTGCAAGCCCGATTTAAAGCTCATCACTGACAACATGACTATATTCCTTTCTGTGAGGTCCAGTTCTGCATTCCTCACAGAAAGTACATCAACCGCATAAATAAGCAACCCATAGAAGCTTGCTTCCAGCTGCTTGTAAGCAGATGATACTGAAAATACTTCAAACCTGGAGGCTGGAACCAGCTGCTGCCTTTAAAAAATGCATTTGTTTCATCCCAGCATCCCTGTCAATATGACAAAAACAAATATTCTCACAATTTGAAAAAGTCTTCTACTTCCTCAGTCAGAGGAAAAGAATTAACCTTTCATTTGCAGGAAAGCGTCCTCCAGTCTTTGAGACTAGGACAGCAATAAGAAATACTGCTAAGACATCAACAAAGTTAATTATTAAATGTGCAGCTCAAAAAAAAAAAAAGTCTTCATGATTTTCAAATATCTTCTTGAAATAGAAGTTAGCCACAACTTGTCTTTAAAGTATTGAAAGAAAAAAAAAAAAAAAAAAAAAACACCACTGTCATACTTAAGATTTACGAAACAATAAATCTTTTTTTTGCAAAGTAAATCCATCCATCTTCTCTATCCCCGTGCAGGATTTAAAAAGAGACGACATACAGAACACGCCGTGTTTTCTGATCACCAGAAATGTTGATTTCTACACCAGAAGTCACCTAGCTATCAGTATGAGGGAAGGCGGGAGTAAGTCTTAATCTAACACCGAGGCACATAAATCATCATTTATTAAAAGAAAAAACACACAGAAGTGGCAGTGACTCCTCCTGAAAGAGCTACCAGGGATCACTTCTTCACAGCCATGATGACCTTGGAAATTCTCCCTCCCACTCACAAATAAGTGGCAGGACTGTAGCAGACAGCACTTGCTTTAAGGAAAAAAAAAAAAAAAAAGCAAGCCACATTCAGTGTGGTTTTAGCTGCTTTTCGCATGATTTGATCTCTGGCAAGAAGCCTAACAGCAGCTGCCACACTGTGTCAGCTCCCCACAGATCTGAAGTGGTCTGTGGGGATCGTGGTTTGGGAATCTTCAGACCAGGTCATTAGGAAAAGCCATTAAAAAAGCAGCTACCAACCCCAGTCAGCAAGGGCAGACAGCTCTAAGCAAAACCATCCTTTCTAATTAAAGCTGTGTTTGCACTCCAGTTAAACACCGACACTGAATAAATCTCACACGAGAGGGTCCTGAAGAAAAACACATGCCAAATATTGATTTTGAGTTTAAACCGAAAGCGACTCAGTTTCGGGTAGGTCCTGTAGGCTCTGAGAGCAGATCTTCAGCAGCAGGCAGGTCAGGGACCAGGGAGGAGAGCAGCCAGGCTTGGAGGCAGCCAGCACCCCTCCTTCCCACACGGATTCCCTTGGCCCGTGAGAACGGCTCGGGCTGGCCGGGCTCGACGTCAGCTCATGCCCAAATCAGCATGAAATCCCCACTGAAGAGGCTGCTGGGGCTGGGAGAGGTGGCTGCATCTCCCCCAGCCCCCCCCGACAGATGCCCCTGCTCTCTCTATATTCTTTGCAGCACAGCAACACGCCGCAAGTATGAAGCCTTCTAGATTCATAATGAGAACAGGGCAATGATCTCCCTGGACTGAAGCCATTTTATGTGAACTATGAGAACTTGGATTTCCTTCAGTGGCAGAAAGAAATGATCTGCAAGGAGTAAGAGGAGGTTTTTCCACACAGGCGTTTACATCTCCAAGGCAAGAAGGGAGAAACCCCACACAAGGACGCTTGTGATGCACGTCATGGGCGAAATTTCTAAAATCTCTTCAACCTTTTTGCATTTCCAACTCTGTGCACTTAATAGTGTTGCTCTTACTGATTTTACGTACTGCTTTTAACATGCTCTTTTAGTATGCTTATAAAAATACCCACTCAGGTTTGAATGCTGATAATGAAAATGGACATTAGGAAAAAAGTTGTCATGGTTTTTATTAACAAGCCACATGCATCCTATTTCCAGTGGTGTCAGTGTATTAAGCTCAGCCTGAAAATTATCAGTTTAAAATAAACATAGGATATTGGCCTGCCTGAGAAATAATGCGTTTAAGGCATAGGTAACCACAGTCCACATGGGAAAGAGGGATGCACTCACTAAGAAAGCACAAAAATTATTCCACAGCACACCTCTTTTATGATACCATTCTTCCCCCCGACTGCTTCAGCCTAGGAACTGGCAAGAGTATTCCCTAGTTCTCAGGCAGGCTACCAACTCTGAATGCAAAAGCCTGATGGAAAATGTTTTGGAGAGCCATATAATCCACTGCACACTAGGCACATGGGGGTCTAGGTTAAGCTATGGCTTCTTTAACACTGAATTGTGAAAACACAAAGGATTTTAATTGAATAATTACATCTATATGGCACAAATTTTTTCCTTTTCTGACACTACAATATGTTGCTGCTTTCGCCTTGTTTGATAAATGTGTGTGTGTCCCCCCAAATATCTGGGAACTTTTTCCTCCCCTATTACTGATGAGATGAATCTATTCTAGCCATTGTCTCAGTGAGAAAGATTGAAGAGCTGACTATCAAAAATTGCTGCATGTGTCACAATCTGGTGAGAATAATCAAATAGGCAAAAGTAAATGCAATGAGGACTTCAGGATCTCAGAATAGTAAATTTTGAGAAACCAAGGAAATTACTGAGGTTGTGCTCAAATGCTTTAGCTCAAACACAAGAACATCTCATCTGAAAACTACAAATGTTATTCACACTCCCATTCCAAGCAGCAGGGGAAAAAAAAGGTAAGGAAAGACGGGAGACTTGCTCGGATGAATAAACATTTTAAACAGGATATTGAGAGGAAGTCCAGACTCAGCAAAGAATGAGAAGATTAATTAGGAGAGAAGACAATGTCTCAGGGGTAAGAAGTGTTGAAACTGTAAAAGAGGACAGAAGCTCAGCTGAAGGGAACCCAGCCCAGGCACCCAAAAATGAGTTTGCCACGTGTACAACTACAACTTCTGGAATTTCACTTTGGCTGCCGCCCGCCTCAGGAGCACAGGCAGCCAGGCTCAGAGGCAGCACGACCCCTTCCCCAGCAGCTCCCAGCCCAGAATGACTGAGATGCATATCTACCCAGCCTGCTATTTCAACTAAAGCAATGGCTCTAGCTGTATTTTGCTCCCATTAGGTAAAGAGAAAGGGGAGGGAAGCCCAGCTGTGCTGGACTGAAGCGTTTCTCACGATGGGAAGCAGTGGAGCAGACTGAAGTGCTGTAAATGACACAGACAGACTATTTTGGAGGTGGAGAGAAAAGGTGAAAGACAAGCACTGCCTCACCATTTCTGTCATCACACAACAAGGCAGGCTGAGGCAGTCAAGCTGAAAGCCTCAGCAGGTCACGGGCTCCGCGTGCCAACTGCCAGGGTATTTCTGATGCTCGCAGTGGGCTCTGGCTACTCCTCTGAACAAAATATCTGCTGCATCTTCTCCCACGCGTTTCCTGCCAAGCACGAGGCCATGGGGCCCAGAGAAAGTTACTCCAGATACAATTTTTTCCATAAACATAAGTCATAGCTTCTCTTCTTCACAGAGTACTATGAAACAAGGGAAACAGAAATGCACCAATAGTCTCTTTAGAGCAATAGCTTCTTCCACTGTCCTCTCTATTTTATTATAGTTGCAGTAGCCATAATATTTATTTCTACACTTCACTCCCTTCATAAACAAAACTTAGTTTGTTAGACAAATCTGGATTTAGAAACATGCTTATTTCATCCTCCACCCATCCATGTACAGAAATACATTCCATAGAAAAATTCTGCTTTACCAGGCTCTCTAAAAATATGCATATATGGGAGATGGGGTGGGGAAGTGTGTTTTGTTTGGGGAGATTTTCTGGTTTGGTTTGTTTTAAAAGGCAATTGAGACTCAAGCCAGCAGTTAAATGATAAAATTGAAGATGGGAGAGTGTGGTGGGGTTTTCTGATTTTATCTTTTTTTATTTGTTTGGTTTGAGTTTTGTTCTTGTTTTTTAAAGTTTCTAATTATGTTAAGAAAACACACAAGTAAGAGAAATTAAGCTTAAGCTCAAGTAATTTTAAACAGTTTTGATGCAGTTTTTGAGAATTAAGGCTGGAAACAGTTCCTTCTTACTAAGCAAACTATTCCTGTAAACCATGCCCAATATAGAGCACAATACAACTTGGACTGCTAGCTGGCAGACGTTACCATGTAATATCCTGCCTGCCAGGAAAAAAAAAAAGTCCTTTTGCCAGTACTAGTTTGGTCAGGTCAAGAGGCTCCAAAGTAAAACGACACATGTACATTTTCACTATACATGGCTAAGTCAAACTTTTCAAGGATTAAAATGGAAGCAATAGGTAAATACCTAGGAAAAAAAACAAGAAATGCAACATTCTGATTCAAAACAAGAACACTTCTCACTTCTTTATTGCATTTGAATGCTTTTCTGAGAATACAGAAACTGAAATTGAAGTTCAGCACTGCTATGGGTGTGAGTCTGTGACCTTTGATCAAACTGCATCTCATTTTATTAATTCCAGCTTGGTTTTGACATTCTCAGATTTTCCTAGAACAACAACTTGGTAATTAGTTAACCAAAAACATTTTGAAAGACATTAATCTACAGAACGTCATTCCTTTAGGGTCCAAGAGCCCACCTGCCATGACCAAGGTACACGTGTAAAAAACACTGCAAAAACACATCCATGTATCCACGGAATCAATGCGACCAGTGCTCCCAGCAACTCAGAGCTTCAGACACACCCCCCACTCTCCAGGAAATGGGCTTTGTCACAACCCATGAAGGTCAATAAGTTTAAGCTCCCACCAAGCCTGAGAAAAAAATTAAATTCAAGAACATGACATGGACACCAAAACCATGCTGAAAAGGGCTCTCAGAAACCAAAACATAACCAACGTGTAGGAAAAGAGACAGAGGAAAAGGAGAATGATTTTAAAATCTACCTTGAGTGGCGCTCAGAGGCGGACAGCCAGAAAAGACCCAAAAACCCTACACACACTTCTAAAATGTGCTGATTATTTACAGTAGCATCAGGTCCTGCGGCAACCCCGGTACGTAACAGCAGCTGGAGTGCAATAACGCAGGAACAAGCGGCAGGAGCCAACAACTGCACCAAGGCTTGTAAAGGAGCAAAATCAGCTTGGCCTCTTCACCAGGCAAAGTCTAGAAAACCAGAGTAATAGGCTCTGTGCTATGGAAGCACTTCACAGCACAATGCTCCAAGCAGTGCACCTGCAGACGGAAGATTTTGTGGGGCAGGGGTAGAAGATGCACAACAATCAGAAGAAGTAGGAAGAAAGTTGCCATCTCTCTGCCTTAATTTCCTATCAGTCAGCCAGTGTCATCTTCATCTTAACCAAACAATGTTCAGCTACTTGAGTCTGACAAACTTTGGTCTTTCTGCAGCCTGGGTAGGACTAAACAGCTGCAAAATCATCTGTTCTTGTGCTAAGAAACACGGGACAGGTGGCCCAGCACCCAAAACAGCCATGGCTCTCTGCTCAGTACCACTTGGCAGATTGCAGAGACTGTTTTACGAACTAGACTTTAGTACCTCAGAAATTGCCAACAGATGAACACAACCACAGTGTTGTCTTTGGAGCAGACTTTTCTGTACAGGGCACCAGTTCTGGACTTCTCTTCCAGGCTTGGCGCATCAGAGTATGTATTTATTAAACCTCTCAAATAGCTGTGAAGCTGACACTGATTTCTATGTATTTCACTGGAAAACTGGAAGTAAATAGTTTACTTTTATTATTGTTTCCTTCTACAGTTATTGATCTGGATACCCAGAATGAGTTATTTAAGTGTTTTCTTTTTGTTTTCTCATGCTTCTGTACCTCCTTTAAAAGCTAGTGACGTACCACTTATCTAGAAAAGATATTTGAAAAAAAAGAAGTTTGGCAAAGAGGACTCCTGCACAAATAGAGACAGAGGAACTAATATAGAATTTCTTCTGCATTTTTTTCAGGAGTACTTTGGGTCAGCTGAACACAACCCACATTTTTCTACAGTGATAAGCAACATCCATCTGTAGTAGTGTTCTACTCTCCCTACAACTTTACATGACCCAAACTAAAAATCAGAAAGTTATTCTCAAAGTCTTTGTGTAAGACCTGTACTAGTCCATTAGTTGGAGGATTTAGTCATGAAATGTGTATAAAATCCAACAGAAAGTAGATTAAAAATTTCCAAAGACTCAAGGCTATGCATTTAAATTATTGAACTAGAATTAAGAGAGATGATGATAAACAGTCACATCTAAATAATCCTCAGATATTTCAGCCACTCTAGCAAATATTTGCTGTTTCTATAAATCTCCTCTCAGCACCTGTCAAGAGTACAGCCAGCAACATGGGAGAATAAATACATTCAGCAGGCACAGATTTCCAATAAACCCAGTGATTTTGGGAGCTCACTAATTCCCCTCTCCAAGCAAGAGAAAAAAAAATTTACTAAAAACCTTAATCTCCCATGTGCTGATACAGCACTTCCCAGCTCCAAATCCCAGCGAATTCCGCGCAGATGCCCTGGGCTCAGCTGGGGGTACAGCAGGGGAGCAGGGGCAGCAGCAGGAACACACAACACTGAGACTGAAGCTTCATGCTGAATGACAACGGGCACACCATGGTGGGAGGAGGAAAAGGGAAAAATGCATCAAATCACAGCAGACAGGCATGTACTGAGGGGTCTCACCATTCTGCTTTCCCCTCCTACCTATCCTTTCAACATGTTTTCCTGGGTTGCATCTTTCACCTTCTCCCCACCCACCCCCCCTTTCTCCATGATTTAGTTATTTATTCTGCTGGTATTTTAGACTCTACAAAACCCACGCTGTTGAAAGAATATATTTCTTCAGCTGAGCCCAGCAGGGTCAAAACTCACACAGGAGACCTGAACTGCTATATTAGAGCAAGCCATATTCAACAAAAATCATTAAAAGGAGACACAGATAAAGGCCTGTTGGTGTTTACAACCATGTTACATTAATGCTCCTGTGTCTCCTGCACCTCTAAAGCCTGATATCATTTGTGCCTACAAGCTGCTGTATTGATGCAAAGCTAGAAAGCCTGACAGGGCTGCTAAACCTGGGAGGGGGGAGGGGAAAAAAAAAAAAAAAGAAAACAACAATTGAAGCATTTGTGGAATTGTCATAAGGAAACTTGAAGGTTGAAAATTTATCCGATTTTTCCTTAACACCATGAAGTAAAAGTAATATTTTCTTGGTTGGATTGGGCATGCTGCTTTCTTCCCTTAACCCCAAATCTCTACAGCACAGAGCACAGGCATTGACCACAGCCCACTGCAAAAATTAGCCAGGACCAGTGGCACTGCACAGTAAAGCCAAAAGTTGCCTCCTCTTGCTATTCCAGAAGTTGTGAGCT
This sequence comes from Merops nubicus, assembly GCF_000691845.1. Lineage (NCBI taxonomy): Eukaryota > Metazoa > Chordata > Aves > Coraciiformes > Meropidae > Merops > Merops nubicus. Next base: position 43,443 of record NW_008612929.1, read on the forward strand.
GCCTCAGGAGGAAAAAAAAAAAAAAAAAAACACCACAAAATATTCCCATTAGCATGGCCTGCAAATGGCCAACATTATGTTTTACATCCATAACTACAAGTTATAGCTGTAAAACGAAGGCAGCCCAGCGTGTGCCAGCCTGACCCACAGCACTTGCACATTTGCCTCCTTCCCATCACGCTTCCTCCTTTCGTGGCCGCCCTGCTACAAACAGCTTTTGTGTCTGCTCGGCATCTCTGCAGAGCTGAGCTCATGCCCTTATCAAAGAAAAACATTTCAAGAGGAAGGAGGGTTTAGCTGTTGGTTATTCACCTCCAGGACGAGGGAAAGCCTACAATCAAATTCTCCCTCCTGCCCACAGGTTTTCTTGAACACTTTGTTCAAGCCTCTTAAATTAAGGCACTGGAAAAGGACTTTGGAAATCCCCAAAGAATGGGCTTGTTCACCTCAAAGAAAGCTCAGACAGAATTCAAATGCCTGACCTGTCTCACATGGCTCCCACCCAGCACTCACCATGCCTGATAGCCCACATGCATTCATACTTCCACCATCACTTCCACTCACCACACACCAAGAAGACAGGGAGACTGACCACAGACATGGCTGCAGACCCATTGCTGCCTGCTGCTGGGAGAAGAAAGGCCCCTTTCCTTTCTCCTCTAGCCCCCAAACTGGGGGTCCTGGCCTCCTGATCTGTCGCTCGCCCTCCAACCCACCAGCTCCCACCATGGGCTCTTCCCTGCTCTCACACCACCCAGCTGCTCTACAAGGCACTAAGGAGCAGAAGAACCATGGAGCTATTTTTTCTCCTGGTTTGCTTTTCCACACATTTTGCCCCACAAGGCAGCTAGAAGAATGCCTGAAGAGCAGCAGCCAAGGGGAAGCTGCAGGAACCTGCAGCCAGGAGCAGGAAAATGAGAACTCCCTACCAGTGACAAGGAGCAAAACTGTTCAACATGTGTTGTTAAACCATACCTGGAGCTTCAGGGAAAATATGGCAGCAACTTGAATAATTTTCACTAAAAATACACACGCAGATAAATAAACTCGCTGAAAACCACAAAATTAAAAACCCTATACAATCAGTCCCACCAGCAGGGAGAAAGGCTGGGTGTGCACCGAAGGCCACCTGTGGTTCACAGCTGCCACGTAAGCCTCTCAGCCCCACAGTCCTCCCCTCCCCAAGGGACAGCAGACTCACAAAATCTATCAGAGCAGCACTTTTTGATATTGTGCCATTTTACGGAATGGCACCTAGGATTAACTCAGCCAGAGGAAAAACACTCTGGTTTATCAGGTCAGGAACTCCCTAGGAGGAAGGCAACATGGTTTCCACCATCAAACCACTTACAGGTTTTAATCTGGTGATGGTTAAATGCAAAAATATAGAAACTAACCTGAGGGAAGGAACAAAGCCCTTGGGACAAGTACTTCTTCACTGCACGTCTGGGCTAGATGTAAAACTGTCCCCCAGAAGCTTTACATCCACTTCACAATCAACCACCGTGATGGCCAACCCACGTCTGGTAGGAAACAAGTCTCACATGAAATCCTCACATTATTTTGGGCCACAGGAAGTAAAAGAGTTAAAGATGAAGCTATGCATTACTGTGATATTACTCAGTGTGTTACTTGTTCCACCTGGTTGCCCATAAGACAGCAAAGGTTAGGAGGCAGTGAACAGTAGCATCCTATACTCAGATTTTTTAAAAAAACATTTTTTTAATATATGTGTGTGTATATACACACACAAAAAACACTTTTAGAAGAGTTCAGGTTTTTCATTAACAGGTCTTGTTGTGTCAAGTAGTAAAAATACAATCATTTTGATTGTATAATTTTACTATAATGATATACCACCAGCACCTCTCAAAAAAAAATAAATTTAAAAAAAAAAAAAATCACAAAACCAAGACCAATTTGCATACATTGATTACAAGCCCCTAGACAAAAAGCATTCAAATGGGAATCTGGCAACAGTTCTCCCAGTGCACCTCATTTATAAGCTTTGACAGGCCAAGATCTGTAGGTGAGAGATTTGTTGAAATTTTACTCTTCTAATGTTCCTTCCACCCAACAACATGGCTATACAATGAATTCTGTCTCACGTTTATTGGATGTACTTCACTTTTAAAAGAGTGAAATATTGGGAAATAAATCAATAAAAGCATTCAACTGGCTTCCTCAGAGCATTCCCAGCTGCTCTCCAGAATTTCCCATGGAGATGGCAGAAGTGTGTCATGTATGCTTGATGGCACATGGCAGAGAAGGAACAAACTCAAAAAACCAACCTTTCACTAAACTATGCTAAACACAGGGCAAATAGGACCTCAAGCCCAAGTGTGAATGTTAAAACTATTTTCACTCATCTTAAATAACATCAAGAAATTTTTTATTCTACATATTCACATTACTCCAGATCCTATCTCACTAGTAATATGACCTTTTTCCTAGTAGTAACAGGACATCACAAAAATTTAGTGAGCATATCAAGATTTCTATACCATTAGTTTACTGTTATTAGGATTGCTGGAAAGAATAGCTGGAGTCCCACAGCCAAAATATTTCAAAATATTGTGTCTACAAAAACCTCTGTTAGCATGAAGCATCACCTAACCCCAGATACACGTCTGAACTAAGAAAAACTGTGGACAGACTTGCTAAACACAACTGAAAATAGTTTCCTGAGCCATTCTCACTGCAAACTCCTCCTTCACCTACTTTGGTCAGAGTTCTGCCACTTCTAGAAAACTTTTGAAATCAATATTTAAAAATCACTTAAGTAGAACCTGTCAGGACAGTACCCACTGCATTCCTAGGTAATAAGCAACACTAATTCTAATCTTCAGGTCAACACTGGGTCTTCAATAAAAAAAAATAAGGTTGAAAAATAGCAAGGAAGGAAGATAAGATATCACTATCATCTATAAGTGACTAAGTCACAAAAAGCTGCAAGAAGGGATGAAGGCCTCATAAAATATACCCTAAATACAATTTGAATAAGAAGGGAAGGTGGAGAGAGGAAATGCAGCAGGAAATGGACAAAAACAACTTTTAAAATATGAATCTCCTACTTTGGAAGAGCTCTTCCTACCATATGTCATCTATCAAAACAAATTTAGTGCAACAGGGAAAAATAAAGCTAAGCTAATTATCTCTACCTGTAGCCTCCCATGGACAAATTCTGCATTACAGACTCTTAAAAAAATAATTAAAAGTCACTGTTATGGCAAGCATTACTACAAGAGTTTTCAGGGGGGTGGAGGGTTGGCCCCTCCTGAGGAAGTCTCACTCCTTTTCTAATGCATAGAAAAATAACAGCTAAAGCAGATTTTTTTTTTCACCCACATAGTTTTCAACACCTTGCCTATGGGCACTCAGTATCACAGAATCAGTAAACTATGGAAAAAATGTTGCAAGTGAAGTTTACTTTAAAAGAATACTTGTTCTTTTTCCCCAAGGTACTAGGCTGTTTTAGGGGTTACACCTTTTGCCTCCCACCGCTGGTCTGCAGATTCTTCAGAGCAAAGTCTATTTCAAGCCTCATTAACAGCAACACTTCTGACGATGTTTTTTGCCATTAGCCTGTATTAACTCTGGAAAAACTGTTGAAGGTTCCTTTTCTTTTCTGCAGCAGCTTTGAATGCAGCACGGGTCTCAAAGAAGATAAGTCACTTTATCTCCCTTTTCCAGTCACTGAAAAGAATAAGGACCAAAAAGCTGACAGGACATATCTGGGTAAGTTGTGTGTACTCCCACCACACACCATGTGGAAACACAGCAGAATCTGGCCATGGAAACATGCATCAGTACATCGTTTAACAGCATTAAAACATCACTCCTTAATAAAAAAAAAAAAAGGTGGGGTGGAGGAGAGGAGACAGATCTCAATGACAACACTTCATACAGGAGGCTGCATAGTCTCACTACAGCTGCAGTCAACACAGGTATCCAAATCCTGCACAATAATATGCAAGAAGACTCCCTTTATTCTATAATTTGTCCTTTTGCATAGAGATTCAAAGCTTCGCTTAAAGAGAAATGAAGAGCAATGACTTCTGGTGAACTTTCCCTACTTTGTAGACAGTTAATTTCCTCCTCATGGTAAAAGTATGTTGTATGCCTGCATGCCACACATCCTGCTTCAGGCTATCACGGAGATGGGAAAACTGTGGTTCCTTTCTTCCTACTACAGAGTTTAAAACCAGGAAATACATCCGTTATGAATTTTTTAACAGTAAAACAAATGTTAAAGACATTGGCAGGCAGAGCACTGGAAGAAAATTCCCAAGATTAATCACACACAAGAGGAAAGAAGTATTTTGAAATATATTAACAGATACAATGACTTTAAATTTATCAGGAAACCCTGCTAGAAGTAACATCACAGACAACCGAACAGGATTCAAAAACAAAAGCAAAATTCAGGATGAGAAGAAAGGGAGATTTAGGAAAATCTGCATGCAGGCAGGATTGCTGGAGTCTCAGGGGAGACCTGACCCATTCTCCCTCTTCCATCCTCCTCTTGTGGAGAGGGAGAGCTCCTCATTAACACACAATCCTACAAAAGGTCTTTAAAGGTCTTGCATTTTAAAAATAGCTTTTTAGAACTGTCTTGAAGACAGAGCACCTTAACTATAAGCCTGATGCAACTTCTTCACAGCTACTCGCACAAAAAATAGCAGCAGTTTCTTCACGAGTCCATTGAGAAAAACTGGAACAATTTGGACCTGAAGCCCCGCAGGCTGAGCTCAGGAAGCTTGGCAAGGGAAGGCAGAGCAGTGATTCACACTTCACTTCCCACGTCTCCACACAGAGCCTCTCACTGGAACCACTCCCAAAGCATTTTACAAGCAAACTACCCATACAAACCCCATTCATCTCTGCAGCGTGGTGCTCCGCAGCAAGAGGCAGAAGCTTCTCAATGACACAGGGGAACAGCTCAGAGAAGTTCAGGACAAGAAGTGACTACAGCATCACACAGGTGACACCCAAAGGAGAGACCAGGGGAGTAGCACTCCCCTCCTCACACTGGGACTGACCCTGTCAGGCAAGACTCGGGCAGTCTAACTGCTGCTGGCAACTTCAAGTGGTCTTTTATTGACAAGTGGTCATAAGCACGAGTGGAGAAGCTCCACGTGGAGCCCACCTCAGCACCATAATGGGTTTTGGAGTCACTGGTGACCATGTGGAGCAGCCTCAAGCTGAAGTGACCATACCACTCAAGAGACCCGTGTACACACTTCTTTTCAAGGAGAGATTACTCCAACTAACTTAACTTCATGCACTATGGCACAGCTTCTGTAAGGGAAGGCCAAACAAGTGTCTGACATACTGTAAAATCAGCTTCCTCCTACACAAATGGCCAAAACCATTTATCCCCCACATACAGAGTTATAACACTTCCAAATTAAAAAGTGAGGCAAACTGTTGCAGACAGCCCTCCCGGCTACATACATTACACAGGACCACAGACCTGTTCTGGCTGGAAGGGACCTTCAGGGGCCAGGTTCAGTCTCCTGCTCAAAGCAAGGCCAGCTGTGGGACCAGTCTTCTCAGATCTTGATCCAGCTGGGTCTTGAATAATTCAAAGGATGGAGATGCCACATTCTCACTGGGCTCACACAGACTGAGCTCTCAAGTAATCTGTAACTTTGTCCTTGGCCCCTGGTGAGGCTGCTTGTCCTCCTTGAACCCCTTCACTGTGTGCAGAGACCTATGAGTCCTCACTGGTAAAGACTGAGGTACAACTACCTCAGACTTACTTGTGCCCACTGCCACTAGTTCACCCACCCACTCAGCAGCAGAACCAGACGTTCTTCATTCAGCCTTTTCCTACTAGTGTTAAGGGATAGAAACCCTTCTTGTGGCCCTTAACGTTACCCACACACAAACACCAGATGAGCTTTTGTAATTCCAGTCCTGTACACTTGGACAAGGTTTCTAAACTCCTCTTTTACTGTTTTCTCCTCCTGCTCCTGTATATGGTGTCGGTGCTCCATCATGTGCTTCCTGCCCAGCCAAACTGATCTCCTAATACATCTGCTTGTTTTCCCAAGTCAGGACTGCTCCCGCACATGAAAGAAATCATCTTTCAAGACCTGACCAGCTTTCATGAGCTCTTTTATGTTTTAGAGCTTCAATGTTTTCTGTACCTCTTGCCTGAATAAGCTGAATACTGCTTGCCAAAGCCTGTCACCCTGCTGCTTGCAGTTCAGGATCCCCTAAGGATCTTTAACTCCTCGATTTCACACCAAAATCTACAGCCAAAGCTGCCATTATCACTCTCCCAATCCCTTCTACCTTCTCTGTGAATAGCAGATGCAATCAGGTGTCACGTGTGTTTGACTCCTCCAAGGCCTGTATCAAGTATCCTGACACACCCAAGAAATGTCCTAGCTAATTTGCATCCTGCCATGTCACTCTTCCAGCAGATTTCAAACACCTTCAAGTCACCTACAATAAGCACCACCAGAGACTTCCTCAAATTGTCCAGACTGTCTGCTTCCACATGATCAGGTGTGCCATAGGAAAACTGCCATTATGACATCCACTTTACTCACCTGTCCCAGATCATGGCCCTACTTGCCTGCCATCTGTCCTACAGAATTGCTTCATACATTCACTTAGAGGAAAATTCCCCTCAAATCCTCACGTTCCCTTCCTATCTGTCCTGAAGACCCTGCATCTGTCCACCATAGCACCACAGTCCTGCACGGTCCCACCACATGGCAGTTGTTCCAGCAGAGCCACAGGTATTACCATGCATGCAGCACTAGCTCCTGCATCTTCCCCAGGCTGCATGTGTTTCTTCACATGCACTGGAGGTGATACCTGCCTTTCTTACATAAATACTCTCCTTACTGGGCTGGCCAGCTCGTTGGACAGTCAGCTTTTGCCCCATGGTGTAAGGTGGGAACACAACACTGATGGCCCATGAGAGCCCTGCTGTCCTACAGACAGGGCAATGAACACTCCCTGCCCCAGAGAGCTGGCAAAACAGGCAAGGAAAGGGAGAAATGATCACCTCTGCTGCCTAAGGAACACAGAAGCAGGGGAGCTGAGACAAACAGGAAGTTTACAGCAGTGAAACCAGATCTCCTGATACCAGCCTGGTGCCTGGACCACAAAAGTATTCTTTCCCCCTCTGACATAACTGTCTAGCAATTTGTGACTGCACACAGTGATTTTGAGAGGCTGAGGAGCATCTAAATCATAGGAGGCTTTTGATTGGAAGGGACCTTTAAACATCCTCTAGTCCATCCCTCCAACAATCCCACTTCCTAAATGAGCTTTGCTCTGTCTGCTTTAGCCCCTTCTGGAGACCCCACTCAGCATCCAGCCCATGTCTGGCTGCAGTCTTTGGTGACAAAGAAATGGCAGAGTGGCCACATTGCACTTGATATACCTCAGGGCTCCAGCTTTGGTCCTGTGAAGCATCCCACGCAGGGGACATTCCTACCTATCACTGTAGAGCAAGAGGAGTTTCCATGTGGGAAATCTGCAGCACTTAAGATGAGCTACCAGCTCACAGCCCACTGCAGTGACCTGTGGTTTTCACTTTAAGAGCTTGTGACATGCACTCACTGAAACAGCTGCAGTGGCTTAAGGGCTTTAATACCTCTCCCACTCAGTTCTTCCTTTCTTGCTTATTACCATTTGCCAGACCAGCAAGCCAAGCCCAGGCAGCAGCTGCACGTGTGCTTCGCCACCACCAGCTGCTGGTCAAACTAAAACACATTGGGCATTGAGCCAAAGCAGTTCAGATGCACTCCCAAGCCTCTCTGCAATGACCCTGGAAGAGGGGTGTAGAACCAACAGCACCTAGCAGCTCCTAAATCCACTTGAGTTGGTTCCTCGCTCTCAAGCTGAGGCAAAGAAATGTGGTGACAACTTTACTGAAACATTGTTTTGCTGAGTTTCTCTAAACTGTTGATTCTCTTCATAATTTTTACTGCAAACAATCAATAACCATTTAGGAAGACTCTTCCAATAGTAATTTTTTTTTAAAAAGAAAAAAAAAAATTCAACTCTGCAATACACTTCCCATTTAAAGAGTATGTGTTGACATTGGTTCCCTGTTAAGTAAATCTAAAATACATTCTTCTGGCAACTCCCGAAGTCTAGAGTATACACAAAATAAATTTCACTTCTTACTATTTGAATTTAGCACAGGAATGCACCAAACCACTCTACTGCAGCAACTAAATACATATAATCACTTGTTATGAAAAAATGCTTAGCCAAGTAGCACAAATACCAAAATGCATTCATCACATACTGATCACTGTTTGATGTCACTGCAGACCAGAGTTAAGTTCTCGTGTAGTCCTGTAGCAGATGCTTTTAATTTTTGGGGTGTTGTGGGTTTGGTCTTTTTAAACCTAAACTTGTCTACATTTCCTTAGAAGTACAGACTTGTTACCCAATTTTTTGGGTTTACAATTTTCCCCACATTAAGTAATGCAATGCGAAGAGGATATCTGAATGTCATTTTAACCACTATAGAATCTTCTGTTTGGAAGAGACCTTTAAGATCATCAAGTCCAACTGTTAACCCAGCACAGCTAGGTCACCACCAAACCACATTCCTAAGTGCCACATCTACAAGTCTTTTAAATCCCTCCAGGGATGGTGACTCAATCACTTCTGTGGGCAGCCTGTTCCAGTGCTTTAGAATCCTTTCAAGTGAAGAAACCTTTCCTAATATCCAATCTAAGCCTCCCGTGGTACAACTTCAGGCCTTTTCCTCTTGTCTTATCACTTGTTACTTAGAAGAACAGACCAACCCCCACCTCACTACAATCCCATTTCAGGGACTTTTAGAGAGTAGTAAGGCCTCCTGCTGAGCCTCCCTTTCTCCAGGCTCAACAACTCTTATCCCTCAGCCACTCCTGAAAAGACTTGGGCTCTAGACCCTTCACCAGCTTTACTACCCTTCTTTGGACACACTCCAGCACCTTAATGTCCTCCTTGTAGTGAGGAGCCCAAAGCTGAACACAGTATTCGAGGTGCAGCCTCGCCAGTGCCGAGTCCAGGAGGACAATTACTATCCTACTCCTACTGGTCACACTAGTTCTGACACAAACCAGGATGCCACTGGCCTTCTTGGCCACCTGGGCACACTGCTGGCTCATATTCAGCCAGCTGTCAACCAACACCCCCAGGTCCTTTTCTGCTGGACAGGTTTCCAGCCACTCTTCCCCAAGCCTGCAGCCTTGCCTGGAGTTGTTGTGACCCAAGTTCAGGATCTGGCACTTGGCCTTGTTGAACCCAAATACAACTGGCCTCAGCCCATCAATCCAGCCTGCCCAGATCCCTCTGTAGCACCTCCATACCTTCAAGCAGATCAACACACCCACCTAACATGGTGTCATCTGCAAACTTGCTGAGGGTGCCCTTGATCCCCCTCATCCAGATCATTGATAAAGATTTTAAAGAGAACACGTCACAAAGCCTGTCTAAAAGTCTAAAAGCCTCAGGTAAACAAAACTGTCTCTTATCTGTTCTGTGTTTACATCATAAACAACATTAACACACATCAGCTGATTCCAGGACTGGGATTAAATCTGAGCAGTAAGGCCATTTTATGCCCTTTTCCTTTAAGGAAAGGGAAAGAAATTCAAGGTTCTATTATAAAGATGACAAATATTTTATCAAAGTTTTAAGAGTTCCTGAGAAAGTGTCATTTGCATAAGATCACTGTGGGTGACACTTCCAAATCTCTATCGGTTAGAAATAAGGGCCTCTGGTACTTTAATCTACATGACAGCTTGGAGATACATCAACCATTCCATGGTTTTTGTTCCATGAATTTTTCCACTTCTGTTGGCTTGAGCACTCGCCCATTCCCCATCCCAACACCTCATCTACACCAAAGGGAGACCAAAAAACCAAACCACACTCATACACCATAACCTCCACCAAGGTAGTTTGAGACAGCATAATGATCACAGAATAGCTGCCAACCATCCCACGTATCAGAATGGACTGGGGAAGGAGGGAAGAAATCAAGGCAAGCTGTATTTGCAGGGTTAAATTAACACTGGCTAGCAAGATGCTGAATCAGGAAGGCAGGAGAAAGTGTTTTCAAAGACTCGACATCCCAGAATGGAAAGAAAAAGAAACAAACAAAAAAAGAAATAAAAAGAAAAAACCAGACACGCAACCCAACAAACACCACCAACTGCTGCTTTGCAGAGGAAGGGCAGAGGGAAGGAGGAGTCTTTATACTCCACTCCACCCTCAGATTTCTGGATGCTGTTGTGTGGCTGCTGGTTGTCACATCTGGTAGCAATATACTAATAAGTACCACCCAGCTTTATCTCCTCATGTTAGTAAGCACACCCAACCCATCATTAAAGTGTCAATGGAACAAGAGATCTGTGTCCACATGGAGAGAAGCTGGCACAAGAGAAGTCACGCTGATAAGAACTGAGAAAACATTTGGAGAACCAAGCCCAAAAATCAACCCACCCCCTCAATCTAAGCAACACACAGTGCATTCATCGCATCAGTATCAAACCCTGAACCTTATCTGATTAGGTAGGGATCCTGGCAACACTAACAATGTCCTGGAAACAGTGATGATTTCCAGCTTACCAGGAAATGAGGTGCCTCTGGGGTTGCTATTGCATGGGACAAAGTGAAAGCAGCAGAAGCTCCAGCTTAGATGGGAATACTCACAGAGTAGGAAGCCCCACAGAGAGCATGTCAGTAGGTTCAGTATACACTCCACTGGCTCTCAGACTAGCTCAAGGATCCCATCTCAGCCTTCAGGGATTTGGCTGTGAGTACATCAAAATCTCCCTCCATTCATGGGCCACACAAGTATTCCTAGGAAAATCCAGCTAGCAACACTGAAGGTAAAGATAGCCAAAAAATTAGTATTTCATGGTCCCCACAGCAACACTGAAAAAGAGAAACAAAACTAGCACTGGAAAACACAAGCTTCACAATGGATTGTCCTCAGAGCCTCTCACATACTATATTTAATTTTCAGGTTCTGGGAGGACAAACTTTTTGCATAAAAACGCAAAACTACAATTGCCTTGACTGGGCATAGACTAGCCCATATCTTACAGCCTAATACACTCTCAAGGTGAAGGGGAATACTCACAGATATTTAGCACTTTCATTTCTAGCTTTTCTGGAAATACAAGCATGGCTAGCTCCATTTTTAATTATTTTAGTGTCTCTACAGGATTTTTATTTTGTCAAGACAACTGGTGGCTGAAAGGAGGAAGTTTCTTGCCTATCTCTATCTCAAGTTTTATCAGTTCTCTAAATACCAATAAAATTACTTAAAACAAGAACATGCCTTCATCAAAATTAAGTGCCATATGTTTCACTTCTCATTATTAAGATATCATTTGCTCTCAGAAGAGAGGCTATCAACTTTAAGTCCATAAAGTAATTTTTTCATCCTCTTAATACTCTGCCAAAAAAGACTTATGGAGGCTGACAGAGGAAATACCAACAGATTCTACAGGCAGTTCTATATTTAACTGTTATATTTATAAACAGCACACATACCAGTATTTTCTTGCTGCTGCTTGAAGAGAAGCAATCCCCTATTCACACACAGGCTGTGTAACCAGTGCCCACTATCACCTTGATCCGTTACCTGAAATTCTCATTATAGCTTCAGATAAAATTCATTTTGATAGACATCCTGATCTTCCTCATGAATGAAAGTAAACGTTACCCAGTATTTCATTAGCAGCAACTTTTTCAATAACTGTCTACACAAATTTGCCAGAAACTAAAAAACCATTAAACTGCATGTTCATATAGGCCTTCTGGAAGGGGGAAAAAACACCAGATGACCCCTAAAGATCTTAACATTTTTTGAGAAGAGGGATACTTGTTTAAATTGCTTTGTAGACCTAACAACAGTGAGCATCTATTAGAAGAGCAAACTAAATTGGACTACGCAAAGCATTTCTTATATACCTTTACAGTCTTTAAATCCCCCAAAGTCTACTCAGAAGCTTAGTGCACAATCAAAATGATTGTTAGGCAATCATGTCACTAGTATTTTAAAAATGCAGTTCCCTCTTAAATTCAGAATCCTAGCACTTTCAGCTGACATGTAACTAAATAAAGAAAATAATGTTCTTTACCATTCTAGACAGTACATAGAAAGTAAGTTACAAAACAAACTTGTTCAGTCAACTTATCCACAGCCTGTAAAAATTAAGTGTTCATTCATTAGCTATTGAAAATGTTAATGATGTTGTTCCCTGTCAACACACTGGCACAGTATTTCAGTGTGCAAAGATGGAACCGTTTGCAGTCTTCCAGACACAGAAGAAGCTAATGTCATTACTTTCTGATTAGCACAATGTACTGATTTACCACAGTTTCTGTTTCACTTTTACCGAAGACACCTCCCCCCACCAGCCAGTGCCATTAGGTATCAAAGTACTGATGAGACTTCCACAAGGAAGCTCTTTGCCTCTTTAGCAGGTTTGAGTGGAGACTTTGGATACAAAAAGCTATTTGCCTCCAAGCACAGAAATCTGATGCTATGATAAAACACTTGTTAAGGCAGAAAAGAATATTTGACTAATTGTTTTCTGCTTGATGAAAGATGATAAATAGGAATTATGCTTCCAAGAATAAATACTGTGTCATAAAGCCAAGGCAAAGCCAGTAAAGCCAATGCTGGATCTTAGCAGGCTTGTTCCCTTTTCTAACAGTGGTTAGATGCATTCAACAGCTAAGGTATGTACTTTAGTTTTACTGAAGTTAATATATTAGCAGGATTACATCATGAGATAGGCAGTCATAATGCACTTTTTCTCCCCCCCATGGCTATAATTGTCCTCCAATTTTAAAAAGGAATGCTGAAAATGATTAGAGAGTTACAAAGGCAGTCTAATAAATTCAAATTTAAATTAGAACGTATTAAAAAAAATATAGCGAAAGAACAAGCAAGCACCAGTAACCCTGAAGACTTCAGCAAACAGCAGCCTACACCTCATACACTGCATCGCAGACACTGCTTGGTAGTGCTCAAAACTGCAAGCCCTGACGTGTTAAGTTCTTTTTCTAGGAGATGTTTTAGCTGCTCCAGAGTCAGGACAGACTAGTAGGGATTTAGACAGTCCAGTCAGATCTTTGGAACCAGAATCTCTCAGCACTGCCCTGAACTGCCTCTTACAAAGTCTCTTCTGCTTTCACAGGATGGATCTCATCAGTTACGTTGCTTTGCTCAGTGTTGAGCCACTACTGATGGCAGTTAACCAGTCTTCACCCAAGCTATCAAGGGTAATGACCATGGATGGGAGTGCACTCCTTGCCCTTCGTTCTAAGATCCTTTGTCAGTCCAAGGGTACAGTGGGTAGCAGGGTGACTGAACAGTTTCCTGCACCTCTAGAAAAGGAAGCATGGGCCCTCATCCACATCTGTAAGAGCTTAAGCAAAGCCTGCCCAGCAGTGTCACTAACACAGACATATAACTCAGGAGTCTCAGATGTAACAGCATAACTAGAGATCTCCATGCCACATTTTCTTTGCCATCCAGAGGGCCGTGAAGCTGTCTCTGTAGAAGATACTGCTGTTGACTGAAAGTCACATTTTCTACGAACAAAGTCATGGTTGAACAGTGTGAATTCTGTTTGTCCACAGATCACAAGGACTCCCATTACTAAAGATAGAAAGGACACCATCCTAGCCTGCTTGGAAATATATGGTCAGGTATGATGTAGATATGGGTTCTTTACCTCCCTACAAGTGCTGCCGTCACAGTAAGGCATCTGGAGCCATGAAGAGCTAAAAAGGCCCTTTGTATTTTCCATATTACAGTTTGTGATTCCTAACTTCTGGGTTTCACTAGTTAGAAGCCTCAAACCACTTTTAAGATTGGAGACATGAAGCAACACGGGCAGCAACACCCAACTGAATCAGCATCAATTCTTCTGCTTCCAAAGGACAGTTTTTCCCTTCTGTTTTCAAGGAGCAGGTGATGACAAAGGCACCTTTCTTAAATAACAAAACTCCATTAATTAAAAAAAAAAAAAACAAACAACTGAGTACCTATGGCAAAGATTTATCCAGATCAGTGCTAAACTACCTCCGCAGATCAAAAGAGAGATCTGGACTTACTAGTGGTATGAAAATGAAGGAAATTAGATGTTAGAACAATATACTCAAATTTCTTCTTTCAAAAAGACAGAATTACACTTGTGACATTAAAAAGGCAAAGTCATCACTCTGTTCATTACAAACCACTGGTTTAAGGACAATAAAACAAGTCTTCCCAGGCTGAACTTTGATGCAAGTCCTCAGTGTGCTTTGAAAGGCTAGGGGGAGCAAAGAGGAATGGTTTGTCACATGATGTTACTTTTAAAGCCTTTATACTACTTTTCAAAGAAAATACAAGCATTTGCATGAGATTAGTGCCAGTTGATTTTTATGTATTTTCATAAAAGTTTAAGAAGTGTGGGTTGTTCTTGGTATTTTGTTTTTTAATGAGAGATACATAATAACTTCTGTTCTGCTCACAATTGATTCCTAGAACAGTGGTCATGTAGAAGCTCTATTTTTTTTTTCCAGTTTTACTTTAGAAGAAACAGATTAATCTGTTTCACTGTTTTCTTGACAGTTATTTGTATTTGTCTCCTAATGCATTAGCATAAGACAACTCTTTCATATTGTTCTAATGCAGCAAGTCCCAAGCAAGGGGTCACAACCCTCAAGTAGGGTCACAGCAGTTATGACCAAGGTCATAAGCCCAACAGAGAAGTACACTTGTTTATAATTGTATCCGAGTCACAAGACTAAGAAAAAGCAAAGCTTTTAAATGGAAGGCTTTTAAACAGCTGATGTAAGGAAGTACTCAAGGTAGGTTTTGCATGACAGTCTTATCTGATACCAAAGCAGGAGACATGCTAACTATGCTTAAGTGGTTATTAATAATGAATACTGGGTGCTTAACTGCATTACTGTAGCAGCTACCCTGTTAAATTTTAAACTACTCGATTTAGTAATGAACTTAAAAAAGAAAAGTCAGAAGTAAAACACATTATATCTACCATCACAGAAGAGAAGCCAGCTAGCAACTGCCAAAATTCACTAAGAGTTGCTCCAGAAACCTTACAACCTAGTGATTTTGAATAAAATAAGCCTGTTGTTTGATTTAAATATTGTTACTCAAAACCAAAGCAATATTCCATGTGAGGCACTGATTTTTTCACTTGACAAAAATCTCCACATGATTTAGAAACAAAAACTTTTCCAGAAAGTTCATCCAAGCTAAAGAAGAAATCCCAATCTACACAACTACTCTTACCCTATTCCTAGGCCACTCAGAAAGCCTCCTTGCTACACCTACATTATCCCACCAGGCTGTCCACTGGAAGCAGGTGAGTAGAGCACCACAGTTGGCATTAAGGACCCAACATTTGCACAGTGCACATTTGAGGAGGTGCACTTGAGATTAGCTCTAACGTCCCCATGATGGGGAGGGGACCAGGAGGTGAAGTGTTGCATGTACACTCTGGGTTTGAATCTTCTGGCTTGGTGTTATCTGAAATGAATCCAATTTGTGCTTTAAGGATTGCCCCCCAATATGGGCAGGATCAGCCCTGACTACATCCCAAAATCAAGCTCCTGAGCCAAGCTAAAATGTTAACGTGGCAATGAATGACTGCACCTTGTAGCTTCAACTGCAGAGCACTGCATCTGCTATGGATCACAATGGAATAAAGCAAAGATACTTTAATGAGCTGAAAAAATGACACTCATCTTTGCAAAATGCAAGAAGGAAAACTAAATGCTCAGTGCCTCAATTAAAATTAAATGCATAAATCTGGATCCTTTCTGCCCCTCCTCCCCTCAAACACTATTGGGAATTATTTTCCTATGTTGTAAATCACACTTCATACCAATATCCACTAGCATTTTAGAAGTGTGGGTTGCTAGAAGATAGAAAGAAAAGCCTATGCCTTCTGTCACATGTTGTTAAATAAAATATGTTCACACTTAGAATTTAAAGATGTTAAAAAAAACAGTCAATAAAAGAATGAGCAAACCACTGGGAGCTAGTCTAACTTTCACTCTGCCTTCATTTTCCACATTTAGGAAGATCAGCCTACGCAATACTTTTTGCTTTAGGGCTTAGAAGAATATATGTAATTCATAGTTAAAAACAGAAAAATCATATATTATGGGCTTGCATATTTATTTTTAAGAAATCCAAAGTACCTCTCACTGTGCAATACAGCTACAGAAAAGTTTAGCAAACAAAAAGTTTAGCAGCTTCCTTTAGGACCTCCACAGAGATGACTGCTGATGTTCGAGCTCTAAGTTTTCAAACAGGAGTGACAAGTTCTCCCCTACTCTCATAGTCAACTAAGCTTCCTGACCTGATATTAGGACACTAGGGATATTTAGCAATTATTTTAGCAAGAAAGAATGTGTTTCCTTCATTAACTAGACCATGAAAAATGGAAACACTCCTTTATGGTACTGAGAAAAAATTAAGCAATAAATTAGTGTCTTTTTCAAGCTGTAAGTTACAGAAAAATATAAAGCTAGCAGAGTGTGTTAACAGCAGGATGGCCATACAGTAGATTCTCACTAGATGTATCACCCCCATGAGTCAATCACCTTTCCTTGATGTGGGATAACTGCCCAGCTTACCACGACAGAAATGCAGGCTAATTCAGTGCAGATCAGGAGGACATTTAAGAGCCTTGTGGTTATGCTGTCCCTGGGCAGACCCCTCCTGAGCTGGCCTGCTGAAAGCTGAAGGAGGGAACCTTTGAAGATAAGGTGGTTCTGTTCCAGCTAAAACAACAACAGCAAGCAGCTTTAACAGAGATTTTGAAGGCTATAGTGTCTGAGTGAAGACCTTTCCCTAATTATCTGCAAAATTAGTATTAAAGGATACATCTCTAAATATGCTAATAAGCTTAAAGTACATGCTAAACACATATGACTGTGCTACTCAACTCTCCACTCAAATCATGCTATACATCATGCAGAAGAAGGCAAGGACAGATGGGAATAGAATTTAAAAAAACATGAAGGGAATACCTCTCTTGGGGAAGAAAAATGAAGATCTAGCAGAGACAGTTGATGGGCTGTAACTCCAGACAGGGTTGTCTTTTTGGCAAGAATTGTGCCTTCACTATATGGCATAATTTTTGCTAATATTACAATTATATATTAGCATTATTACTAAGACTTGCACGTCCAAGTTTGTCAGATGTTACCCAGAAATTATTAACTCAATTTCACTTTTTGCAGTTAGTGTGTTAATCGACAGCAATCCCAAGTCTAATTTATTAAAATAGATACAATTGACTCTTAACTTAAGTTTCACTTAACTTTGTGAAACTGTCTCAGTGAAAGCGCCTAGTAGTGCTCTGAAACAGGCAAACTTTGACTTTGCAGAAGTGGTTCAGTATAAGTCCTTGGTCTCTGGAAACAGGCAAATGTCAGACTCCCACTCGTAGCATGACGGTCAGTTGGCACAGTCAGCAGGATTGTGTTATGTGACATCTGAACACCTCACAATGCCAATTGGTAGTATAAAAATTGCCACAGCACTAATGTATCTAAAGACAAAGATGGAAACTCTGATACTTCCAATTGCACACAGGATGCAGACTCAAAATCATTCAAGACCACAAAATCATACAGAAAGTTAAGATTACTCATTTAACTTTAAGGTGATATAAGCAACTTTCACATCCTTGACTTCTGCTTCCCCAGGCAGAAAAATCTGTACGTTACACTTAAGAGTTGCAAAGACAATTTTAAAATAACAGATAACTGCAAAGTAATAAAGTTGCATTCCTAGGGCTGCAGATACGGAGTCTGAAGCCATCAGCTGAGGTATGAGCTGCCTTAGCCACCTCAGTCATTAAAATTCAGCACCCTCCAAAGTATCTTTCAAAGTCTCTACAACTGTCAAAACACAATTTACTTTTTTCTGCATTGCCAAAGTGTGTAGGTTTCCCACATTAATTTATACAGAACGGTGAGCTGTCAATGTGAAAGGCTGCAGTACACTACAGTTAAGATATGGAAACACCATCAAATATTTGGAAAATAAAGGTGTCTTTTACACTACATTGACACTAGCATGTCATTTGGCAAAACAGACTAGGAAAACAAAAGCATGTTTGGCAAAAAAAAGGAACATTTGTCATCAGTGAAGGCCTTTATACCACAGGTCCAGTCTACCACAGGAGCTTAAGTGCATATTATTTGTTGAGCATTACTTTTTCAATAATAAATAGCTTTTACACTGATCGAGTTTGCAAAAGAAGCAAAGGTATTTGAGAGGCAGAAATTATGATTTGGAATAAAATATGTAAGAATTCATACTGGTTAACACTGGTGCTGTGCTTGGTCCAGAAATGAAGCGCAGAGGAAGGAAAAACTGAATAAAACACAGCTAAGCCTCAAAGCAAAAACTAATGTCACCCATATAATTTCTGCACTCCAGGTAAAAAAATTCAGCTCCAAGACCACAGTAAGCAATGCAAAAAACCTCTATAGGAACATAATGTCCTCAGGCAGGCTCAGGTCTGCTCCTTCCTCAGCCCTTGCCTCCACACCTGGAGGAGATCCCTTTCAAAACTCTATGTGCTAAATTATTTTAATTATTATATTAAATTACTATAATAAAAATTTACCTACTAAGGCTGATGATTCATTTAAAAATGCAGTTGTGTTTCATGACAACAAATACATTCTCTGCCTTTGTGAAAGGCAAATTTGAGTTGAACAAATGGCTGAAGCTTAAAACATTTCCATTATGTGGCTCCTCAGCCCACAGGCCTCTCTCAAAATGTAACTAGAATACACAGTGAGTAACAGCAAGTGCTCTAAAACAAATGCTGATTCTTGTCATAACACAGCTACTTTGCAGTGTTTATACAGGGCTTTTCCCCCGCCCTTTAAGTCTTCTAACTCTACTTTTGAAGATAAAAACATAAAAAGCATTGTTTCTGCAGAACACTATCTGTTACCCTCTAACAGTATGAAGAGCATTGCTGCTAGCCATGAACTGGAACTATTGCTGAGTTCCTGTAATATAAAGACTTCTCTCACCCCCCTGAGAAAATAGTTCACGAATCCCTCCAAAGGGATTTATAACACTTATTTTACCATTAGTAATATGTTCTGGTTGCATTTTCAAACTGAAGTTGTGTAACTGCATGTCATCCAGTCAGATCACCAGAAGCAGAACTTATAAATTACATGTAATTTTTTTTTTTTTTTTTTTTTTAATCTAAAAGGTAATTTGGTCTTTGTTTCCAGCTTAAGACAGAATTTTAACAGTGTCACAAATGCCCACCACACACACCTCACAGCAGCAACTGTGACAGACACAAAACTTGTACTGCTGCCACCTTGCAAACTTCTGTCAGCCCAACAAGCCCAAAACTGAGACACACTCTCCTCCTGAAGCTGCAGAGCAAGAGAGCAGCACTGGAAACTCAAAAGGATGAGGGACTGCAAATCCCATCACTGTTCTAAATCAGAGGAATAAGGTGAATAGCTGAGAACTAAGCTGAGAGAAAAGTGGGGGCGAGGGAAGCATTGCTACAGTAACCTTGGCTTGCATGGCTTTGTGAGTGAAGTATAGCATCTGCAGAAAGCCAGACTCCCCAAGAAGCCCCTCTGCATAAACACAAAATAACCCTGTCCTGGCAAGCTCCCACACAGTCGCAAATGCAGCAACAATCTTTACTCTGCGGGGCAAGAGTTGCCTTTAAGTTTGCAAAGTTCTAGAAGAACCACATCTCTGCCCCCAAGAAACTCCCAACACCTACAAGTAACAATACCGAAGATCACAGACAAGTTTGTGTTTGCCACTGAAGGTTTAAGTTCTCTAACAGAACATTTCCGCAGAAAATAAACTGAACACACGGAGAGCTAAAATTAAACAGAAGCGAAGACCAGGGCCCTGCTCGTTTTGGCCAGAGCAGATTTCCTGAATAGTTCCGTTAACACCATATTAACCTGGCATAAACCACAGGAGCAACTCTGGAGTTCCTGTCAATCTCTGCCACTGTCATGGATCACCACCTTTTGCCACCTATAGTGAAAACTGGTGATTAATCCAAGGTCAAAAGGAGGGTGCAACACTCCCAATGTGTTCTCTCTACACATGTGCTCCATGAAAAAACAAATACTTTAGTTTTTGTTTTTTTTTTTTTTAGAAACTTAGAAAACACTTGATACTAAATGTGGTGTGAACTAAGGAGTTTTATTTAGACTGAAAAATACTTTGTAACAGAAAATCAGTTCTAGTCAATTTAACTCCTAATGGACAATATAAACAGGACTTACTAAAAGCAGAAGCACCTACATATCACGCAGTGCTGTATCTTGTGAGACTGTCTTAAAAATCAAGGTAAACTGCATCACAGAACAGTAGGGGTTGGAAGGGACCTCTGGAGATCATCTAGTCCAAGTCCTCTGCTACATCAGGTTCACCTAGGGCAGGTTATACAAAAGCACATCCAGGTGGCTTTTGAAAGCCTCCAGAGGAGAAGACTACCCAACCTCTCTGGACAGCCTGTTCCAGTGCTCCATTCATCCTTCACAGGAAAGAAGTTTTTCCTCATGTTGAGGTGGAACTTCCTGTGTTGCCATTTGTGCCTATTGCTCCTCATCCTATCACTGGGCACCACTGAAAAAAAAAAAAAAAAAAAAAACCCCCCCCCCCACTTCTCAACCACCCAAAAAAAAAAAACCAGCCCCATCCTCTTCACATGCACCCTTCAGATATTTATAAACATTGGTAAGATCCCCTCTTTCAGCTTTCTCTTCTCCAGGCTGAACAGCTCCAGGTCTCACAGTCGTTCCTCACAAGAGAGATGTTTCAGCCCCTTAATCATCCTCGTATCTCTCCACTGGACTCTCTCCAGTAGTTCCCTGTCTCGCTTAAACTGGGGAGCCCAGGGCTGGACCCAGTGACCCAGATGCAGCCAGAGAAGAGTAGAGGAGGACACTACAACCAGGGCAGAGTAGAGCAGGAGAAGAATCTCCCTTGAACTGCTGGTCAAAGTGTTTAGTATCATCCCAATATACAGTTGTAGTAAGAGCATTAGCTAGATTTTGAGTTAGTTACCTAAGGTATTTCCAATCCTTTCCAGTTCATTTACAGCAAGAAATACAGTAACCATGTTCTAAGTAGACTGAAAAAAAAAAAATCTGCATAAAATAGAAGAAAGGAAACTCCAGTTCAAACAGCAAAACATGCCACCAAATCCACCACCCAGTCACTCCATTGACTACCAAAAGCAAAAAGTTTCAGCTTCAGAAATGAATAATAGTAGTATCACTTACAGCATCTTTTGAAAGCTCCTGGAATATACCACTTGTTAGAAAATAAGGTTTTATATGAATTCATTTATGTTTTATCTGATTAAAAAAGTTAGATAAAACATTTACAAGTCATACAAAAGCAGAAATAAAGTGGAACCACCTTACAGATTTACAGTAAATAAAGCTGTTTATGTCTCTGAAGAAACAGAAAGAAGTCAACATTTCTAGAAACACACTACACTAAAAGAATAGGAACGACTGAAATAAGGTTATATGAAAGATCATAACCAACTAGAAGAAAAAAAATCTGGGAGAACAAAACCACAAACTCATGCTTTAAAATCCTTGAAAATTAACAAAGGGACTCAAATCAATTATTGATCAGCGAGTCACAAGCAACATGCCCATGTCACACTCAGGAGCTTTTTGGGAAGCTGCACCACCAGGAAGATGATTACATTGTTTGCCACAATGTGCAGACCACACACGTCCTAACAAAAAAAACCCTCGTTATCTGCTTCCTGTTTCAGAGGACTAACATGTAAAATAAGACCACCTATCTCCTAGAAGTAACCCAGAGACAATGCAGTCCTGTGGGCAGGTGCAAACAAGGCAAGTTTGAATCTCCATGTACTGTCTCAAACACAAAATATTCTTAAAATCTGATGCTGGTGGCTTTTATATTGGCTATTTGAAGGCATTACTGATTAAATTTTGCAACACTCCTTTTTAGACTCTGGCAATGAGGTGAGAAGTTTACACAGGCAAACATGAAGCAAACATACACACACCCCTACAAACACCCACGCAACATTAAGGCTACCAAAGAGAAGGAGTAAATGACCAACAGACCAACAGCAGAGTTTGCTGGAGCAAGTTCAAGCCCCAAGATGAATATACAGCCTGTAGCACCTTCCCCTCTCTCCTCCATGGGAGGCTGATGGATGCACAGGGTACCTGTCACCAGACAAAAGTTGACAAGTTTCTCCAGAACTGACCTGATCTTCCACCTGTTGTGACCACACTACAGACTGTGAGCCCTCCTTAAAGGTGAGAAGGATAACTTTTTAGAAAGCATATACAAATACCTTCAGGCATAAAGAGGAGGCATTGCTTGCAGAAGCACTCTCTGGGAACATCTCTCCCCAAGGCAGACAGTCAAAGCTCTGAAAGACATGCCACCCTTCTATGTCCCCACTATTCTTGCTACCCCAAAAGCAAAAAGATTTCTCATCTCAGCTATCTTCACTTTGGCTCTGGCATATCCCCTGGTCAGGCCTTCCATCCTCTGCAGATGCCCATAAGCTGTTCTCAGGCCCAGGGCAGAGGAACAGTGATGTGGGCAGAGCCCTCAGCATTATCTTCTGCACTGCTGTTCACAACTCAACCAGGCAACACGTTCATGAGGCGTTTCCCACACGCACAACCACACAAGCCCAAAGATGGTCACACTTCTGTAGTGGCACAAAACCACCAGGTGATGGTATTTCAAATCCATGGCATGATTTTTTTTTATATATAGAAAAATCCTCCAGTTTAGTTCATCAAGCTTCACAAGCAGAGCCTATGTTGTCATTCAGCATGTATAAAAATCAATATACCATATAGCAGGATATTTCAGATGCACTTCAGTGCCTTCAGAAGGAACAAAGTTAGTATCACACATCTTTTTGTGATCAGTATTTTCTGAAAAACTATCAAAACCTTGATGGACTCCAAGTCTGATGATGTAGAGGGGAAAAAAAATAAAGTGTTAATAAAAATTTCAACCACAGCTCATCTTATGATAAAAAAAAAAAAATCACTTAACAACCCTATTCAACACATTAAACAAAAACATCTTATTGTAGCAAGAAAAACTCTGGAAGTTTTGTTTTGGAGGCAGCACAATGACCAAAGCCTTGCCTGGGGAACAGATTCTTACGCTCATGTTTTTCTGCTCTGTCTTCTTAGTGCTCTATAGACCTAAAATTCAATACATTCTGCTATAATGGTAGAATTTGGACAGAAATGCCTACAGGAGGCAGGGAAATATCTCCAGGCAGTCATTTTCAAGGCTTGGAGAGAAGTGCCACGTGAAAGACACTCATTTCTGCTCCTTGTACTTCACTTTTTCCTCCTGTATTTTAACCCACAGGTAAGGGTCACCATCACATTCAGGACAAGAATGGAATTTTTCAGCTAAAAAGCATGTTTATGTGGAATCAAAAAATTAAAACAAAAAATTTACAAAATTAAAAAAAAAAATCCACACACCCTGTGCAGTCCATGATGAATACTGGCAGAGAAACCAACTGAGCTGCAGTAGACAGCTGGGGGGAGGGGGAGTACTTGCCACAGCATCATCATCTTGCTTCTGCTGCAACAGCATCATCTAGCTGATCCCACTACAGAGCTGAATTGAATAAACTGAACAGGAAGTACAAAGGCAAAAAAAGACAAGATATGATTTATTATGTACTATACAAGAACCACTGGTTTAACTGTCTGCATTTCAGTACATCCTGACAACGAGAGAAAAAAAATACCAATATTTATCATAAAGCAACAGTTCTTTAAAAAAAAAAAAAAAAAAGGAGAACCAATAACCAAGCTGTTCTTGCTGCTCAATTAAAATCCACATGAAAGCACATTCTGGGAGAAGTAATATGAAAGCATCAGCGGATCTTAGCAAGTTCTAAGTTTGTTGCTAAAATATTTAGTTAAGAGAGACCATCTTTTACAAAGCCATGAGAATAGCACATGTGTCCCCCTCTAATGAGTGGCAAGACTAATAAATCATGAACAGTGAAATCATGAGCTCTGAGGGAGGTCTACCTCTTCATCTGTGACAATTAATGTGTCACCCTCACAGCAGCCTAGAGGCAAAGTCCTTATGCTATTTTTTATGCATGTGTTGTTTTAAAACATATCTCTTCCAAAATTACACTCGACATTTCTTTAATGGACTGACTTGCACTCCAGCCAACCAGCATTGTGGATTTAAAGACATCAGTTAAAACAAAAATCTTTTAAAATTCACCTAATGCTCTATTTTCCTTCCAATATAGAGGGATAACTTCTCCCCTTCAGAAAAGGCACTGAAGTATGTCTTACTTATTACCAATAACACTCACTACACAGGGAGACATTTTTTTCCAAGGTTCATCATGAATTTTTCATGATTAAAAGCAGCACAAAATAGTCTATGGTCGTGACCTATATTCACAAAACAAGGGAATGTAAATGTAAACAAAGGAATAACTAGGGAATGATGAAATGTAAATACCCATTTCCACAGTACGAACAGAAATCAAAAGGCTCACCTTAGGGTAAGCTTACACTATGCCTAATTTTAGGTTAGTCCCTGATAAAGGCTGATAAAGATCACAGCCCGCATGTCTGCCTAGCACTTTAAAGTTGTTTTGGTGCAATTGTCTTTAATACCTTTGCACATTGCTTGTGTGTAAATAGACTTCAAATCACGCTATTCCCCTGGTTTTTTTCCTCTCTTACTTTCATCATATATTTTGTGACATCTGCAGACAAGCAGCACACTTCACATAAGTTGCCTTACTAAAAAAAATCAGTTGGATCATTCAGCAGACGAAGCCTGAAAGCTTGTCTCTCCCTATAAATGAAAGGGGAGGAAGAGGTTTAGAGCAGTAAATGAGGATTTTGACAAGGAAGCTGCAGCAGTTTTCTGCCAGGGGGTAGGACACCGTCCTCTCCCATCCCACTCCTGCCCAAGGACTGCCATCTGCATGGCTGAGATGGCAGAAGAGGACTCGTGTCCTTGCCACCCTCACCATGGTTCACCTTCAGCATATCCATTTAAACCAGAAACAAGGGTTAAATCCTAGGATGCGTAATAATTGCCTAGATTTTATATGAAATTTTTCCTTATTTCCAATATTTCCTTGCAGGAAATGATTATCAATGGTGTTTTTAATGTAACAGCACACAAAACCAATGCAGGGTTTTTTTGGACCTTGCTTTAAAAGCTGGCAATCTACAGTTTTTGGCCTGCCGATCTGCACTCAAAAATGAGCACATGCCAGTAGGCACGTTACTGAAAAACAGTCTTCTGCAGGTACTGTCCAAAGCGGGAGGTGAAATTGTCAGGCGTTTTTCAGATCCTGGGTTTTGCAACACTGGTATCTCTACCAGCACATATCCAAGCCAGGAGATGTACAAAATGAAAGGAGGTCAGCCTCTTGTACAGAAGCCCTGAACAGGCCTTGGTCCTCCCAGAGCCAGCACGCCCCTCCTCCTCAGATGCTATTAGAGGTCAGGAATTAAACAAGAACTCACAACCTGACTCTGGCACCCTACCCAAAGGCTTCAAATTCCAGCTCTTTCACAGCAGAAATAATTTTGCTGCCTCAGTGACAACAATCTCCACAAGTATCAAAGCAATGAAAGAACAAAAAAAAAAAAAAATCTGTAATAAATGGCTACAAGAGCTATCTTCAGCTACCACACAAATTATTTAGGACTTTAAATCAATATTTGAGATATACATCCTGGAGTTCCAAATCAAAAGGAAAAAGATTACTTTTAAAGATAGGGAACGACGGCAGAGTGTCTCTGGCTATGTTTCAAACTCTCACTATTATTTGCAATACGTTAGAAAATTCACGAGCACATCTCTTCTTGCACAAGGCTCTGCAGAGGGTTTTTTGTGGTTATGGTTTGGGGTTTTTTGTTTGTTTTTTTCTCATTCCAGTGACTATGCAATTGACTCGCACTGCAAGCATATGAATGCCACACTACAGCACAGCTAATACCTGCTACATGCTGGGACCTGAATGGCTTTGGACCGATTGGAAAATGAGGTGGTGAGAATTGCATTTGCATGTCAGAAGCTGCTATCAAGTCTTTGGTGGTTGTTCACATACTTTTCCAAAGCCCTCTAAGAGCACTAGGAACTTACTGCTGGCTACTCCTCCAAACCAGGGAAATCTGGCACTCAGGGAGAGGAGACAGCTGCCCTGCAGAGACTGCAAGCCCAGGAGGATAGACACTTGCCATAGAAAGCAAGATCTTAGTTTTCACATCCCCTGCTACCCCAGCAGCAAACCACCTGGCACCAGCTGGCCACGGGCTCTCAAGAAGCACAGTGAGAATATAATTTCACCAAGTTGCCTGCTGCCTCCAGTCCCCTGCCTGACACCCAGGTCCTTGTTGCACAGGTACAGTAACATTTACGTGATTCCTGGAGGCTTCCTATTACAGCCTAGAGGAAAAAAGGGGTCAGAAAACCCCAGTGAGGATGCTGTGGAACAGACGCAAGCTAAAGGGACAGAAGAGACCATTATGAGTTTTATTTCTTCATACTTACACTAGAGAACTCTAGTGGACTACACAAAATTCGTGAGGACCTGTATTAAACATGTAGCCACTCCCTCTATATAATGAATACGTAGGCATTAAAAACCCCTGCTGCTCTACTCAAAGCAGATGGGGTAATGCTCGGCAGCCCTCGTTTTGAATGCATCTGGTAGTCAAATGTCATCTTTCACAAAGCTCCTTCTCAGTCTCTAGACACACTGCTGGTGTGGCTCCTCCAGCCCCAACCCACACAATGCAAGCTGCCACGCAGCCCTCGCAGAACGGAGCTCTAACACTTAAACCTCAGCAACAGTTAAAACATGGTTTCTCATACTACCTTGCAATAAGAACAACAAGATGCCCTGGATTAGATTTACAAAATTGCTGAACAAGCTTACTCAAAGAAATTATGTGATGTGAGCCATGTACCTGCAAATACACCAGAGTTGAGCAAAATGAACAGGACTCGTGACCAGAAAATTCTGGCTTTCATTGAAATGCTTCCCTCACCAACAGTAAAAAAAAAATTCAAAAAATCATTGCCACAACACCAGAGGACAGTTATAAGTTATTGCAATAATGAATAATAACTTATATTTCACATGATTCTAGCCACTATGATTTTCTGTATGTTAGCTAGTTGTAATTTTTTTTTTTTTTTTAAAAAAGGATGATTCTGGATATATCATTTATTCCATAGAAATAGCAGCAGCTAAGAATACAGCACAAGAAATTTTTGTCCAACAATGCACATTAATGAATACCCAGAGACCCTTCATTACATGAAGCAGTGACAATGGAGTAGGGGTTGGCGCAAAGGCACATTTGAAGGCCCTTTCACATGCACATGGCCACAGTGACAATGGGGCCCCGGGCCAGCCTGGTGGGACCCTTTGTCCACCAGCTGGGCCCCCAGCAAGGGAGCATTGAAGCCGCAGAGCGAGGGCTCCCTCGGAGAGGCGGTCAGCCAGGTTAAAGCACATCCACCGGCTTCAGGCTGGGCATCTCCACGAGACCCAGAAACGTGGGGTACGTGTGTGAGGGTGAGACGCCTCCCAAAACATGGAGCAAGGTCTTCAGATGCCTAAAGTCAGGGAGCAAGGGACTGAAGTCAGCCAAAGTGTAATTGCACGAGCAGGTGCCACCACGTCGGGATGGAAACGTGGCCACCGGGAGCTGAGAAACGTGTCAAAATGGTGGCCTTGGCCCCCGTAAGAACGGGCCTGAAAAGCAGCAATAAGGCAAGTTTGAAATTAAATACACTCCAAAGCAGAGGCATTTCTCACTAAGCTCCCAGCCGCCACAGAAAGGCCTCTCTGACAAAAACACAAAGCAAGTGACCTCTGTGAGAACACAGCGGGACCCAGCGCGCAGGAAAGGCTGTCAGAGGTGCCCGTTAAACTACCAAAAAAATTTAGAATAACAGTATGTTATTCCTCATCTTGCTTTGGGATAATAGCTCTGCTGCAACTGAGAGAACGTTAAAATTTTTTATTATGTAAACAGAGGCAAAACTAATTTTAACTTGACTGCATTTATTTAAAACACCAATTTCAGCGCATCGTTCTGCAACAAACTGGTTCAGATTATGATCTAAATCTGTACCACAAATGCTTCCCATGATCAAAATGGTGTTTATCAAGCACAAATCCTTAAAAGAAAAAAAGTAATGGCTTTAAGGGATAAATATAAGTTAAAAAAAAAAAATCACCCACAATTTTTACAAATGTATTACCTTCCATTTTCATTTGCATAATATTACTAACTCATAAATCTTGAAAACACAATACAACCCATTAATTCCCTGCCCTTTATCAACCCCCAACATGTAATATGTGCTTTAATTGCTTGCCACCTTGCACAGACAAAAAAAAAAAAAAAGGATTCTTTGAAATAAATAATTAAAACACATTACTCATCACTGAGGTCCAAATAAGATGTCTGTATCAAATTTTGCAAATTTATCACTTTATCAGCAGGTTATGACAGGGAGAAAGCTTTCAGAAAGGTTTTTTAAATGGTTATATTATTCAGCAGTTTCTGGAGCTATTAAGTTATACTCCCATCTTCCACCTCCCTCACAAATTGTAGGTCTTTGTTAAATATTCCTTTAGCTTTTACCATGGCAAAGAAAAAAGCGATGAATTGTGGGATGCCTCTTACTCTGAGGGAGAGGTTTTGAATAGAACAACTGTCCAGAGGCCAGGCAAAAAGCACACTCCCCTCTGAGAATAAGGGTCTTTTTGTGGGAAAGGAATAGGAATTCAGAAGAAGAATTTATGGAATTGTGTAGATACAATAGGAGGTTAAAGTGAGGACTTCAATCAAGAGGAATGAAAAAAAAAAAAAAAAAAAGGGGTACTGCAAAGGAGAAGGGAGACATCACCAGTAAGACAAGCAGGGAGGATAAAGCTGAAACAGTTTTTCAATTTTTTTAAAAAAAACATTATATATATATATATATATACACACACATACATAAACAGTTGCTGGACTGAGGAGAGGAGGAATTCACCATAGCCTTGGCCCCCTGAGCATGCCGAGCACATGCCCGTGCCATGGTGGGGTCTCCCCTTCACTCTCCCTTCTGCAGGCTGACACTGCCTCAAGAGAACACCTCCCCCTAAAAACAAGCCCTGAGGAGGTGGGTAAGGCACCCTCTGGGAAGGTGGGAAATGGGGGCTTGGCTGTTTCTGTGGTGCAAGAGAGCAGCCAGCCCGGCATTCACCTCAGAAGGGCCTATTTTAGAGAAGAACAGTGGTCACAGCTCAGTTTATGGGACCCAGCACTGCAGACCTGTGCTGGGCACTTTGAGTCCTATCAAGTACAAGATGTTAAAACAAAGCTTTTATCAAAACATATCACACTTCCCTCTCACACACATTTCTTGTCTTAAAAAGAGGAGGGAAAAAAAAGAGAAACGCAGTTCTCAGACATTGAATATCTGTATTTCTGATCTCACACTAGCACAAGGTGTTACTAACAACACAAAAACGTTGTGCTGCAATGCTCTTGAGCGGGTATACTCGTCTGAGAGTTATTTAATGTTTATCAACATAAGATGCAGGGCAGTGCCCAGGTACTTCACTTGTTAACCCATTTCATTGCCCAGGAACCCAGCAGCTGCTGTATTACATGACAGGGGGGAACAAAGCACCCTGCACAGGCTGCATACCCTACCTATGGCAGCTACCATAAAAACAATTTACAGAAGTTTCTCTCAATGTGATGTACCCCATCATATTTACACAAATACTTTATATGCTGTAATGGAAAGAAAACATTACTGCAAACACAGTAATTATACAAGTACAAGCCCACACCTTTGCATAACTTTACACCATGATTAAAAACAGATTTCACTTAAACTTTTTCATATTTCTCAGCTGAAACAGAATAAAAGGAAGTGACAAATACTGGAGTTTATTAACTTCCTTAAGCATAAGCTACGAGGTTGTTTAAACACACAGTACTCAAATGCCTGGAAGTGGATTTTTTTTTCTTTTTTGCAGTGGTGGAAGATTAGAGCCCTCACTGCTTCAGAGAGGGTAGTTTTTCCCCTACACTTCATTAAGAGTGGGACTAAGAACTCAGCACCCCAGACAGAAAGTGGATGCTACCCTACCAGAAAAAAAACAACCACACACACCACAAAAAAAAATAAACACACTACACACACCCCAACACAACACCAAACACACACCCCCAAAACATCATACCACAACCTGAGACCCTGATTTGTTGAGGCATTTCCACGCCACTGAAGTCTGAAGTTATTTAAGCATGTATTCTCCATACTTTGCAGGAACAAGGCTTGGTTTGCAGCCTGTCCGAAGCACTGAGCAGCAGAAACGAGGCTTGTTACCCCACACATAACTGATACTCAGAGACCTGACCCAGCAAAGAGTGCTATGAGATTAACCCCCCACTGCTCCTGCCAAGCACCCCAGTGGCACCAGCACCTATAATGATGTTCTCCAGTCTTCCAAAATAGGCACTAGGCTGTACAGAGAATTAGTTTCACTGCACCCACACCGCACAGACAGGAGATAATTTACAATATTTTATCAGGATTAACCTTTTGGTAAGGCATACATTTTTCTAGATTTCAAGCACTTTATGAAGGTGCAAAGGTTCATTTACATTAAGCAAACGCTGCATCAGCAGTTTGACTGTAGAAAAATTCTGATGCTGAGAATAACTACTACTCTGCTGGCCTTAATCTCTATCGCAATAAAATGAAGCTTGGCATTTCAGCATGGCAAGACATGATTCATAACTACCCATCATTCATATTTAGCTTTGGAAATGTCAAACAGCATAATCACCAAGAGATGCTCGTGGGTTCACACTTTCCAGATGTAGAGATTTATGTGGACTCTGCATCACCAAATACTGACAAGTTTTTTGTAGTCACGTGTTTTAAAAAACCGCCTCTGTGGTTTCATCTTATTCGGACAGCCAAACAGGATGAGTCAGGTCTGGATAGTGCACTTAGTGCTCCTGACCTGCCCAAGATAATGAACAGAACACAGTTGATTCATTATCTTTTTTACTTTCCAAATGCAGCTGTTTATAAATATATCAATTAAAAAAAAAAGTTCTTTGGCCTGTTGTTCACATGCAACTTTTATTCTTTCTCAAAAAAGAGCCCCATTCACACCACCTACATTTATATTTACAGCACTTTTCCTCACTCTGCTGAAGCAGGCAGGTATTTTTAGCCAGGCCATGATGCATGCTTAAACACTGATTAAAATAAATACTCCTACAGCATTTCCATTTGAAAACTTCACATCCCACACGCTCTTCTGCTGGACCAAACCACACAGAACATGGTGCCAAAATATTTTCTTGCAAAACAGACACATGCAAACATCACCCAACCAGAAGCTACCCTAATACTTTGCCAAGAGCCTAAAGCAACAACGAGTAACTACGAAATAAAATCATCTTCCTTGCTAATACAGAGGGGAAACCCTTCTACACAGAAAGCACAGGCCCCGGTTACGATACTGCACTGCGTTTGGAATCCACATGAATCACAGGCCATACCCATGTCACAGAGACAAGAAGCAGGATTGCTTAGTAGATTATCACATGCTTCATTTAACCTACTCTGGTTCCCACTTTTTACTGTGGTAAAGAAAAATCTGCTGAGGAACAATTTGACATGTAAAAAGCAACTTGATGTTTTCAGTTTAACTTGCCAGCAACAAATATTTTTATCTTTTCAACAGCACTGAAACATTTTAACAGTATCTACATTCACACATAAGAACATGCCTGATTACTGACAATGTTAGGTTTACCAGCCTTCAAACACTGCTGTCTCCACTCAAAATACTTTTCAGTACTTTTTCTTTTGAATGACTCCCTTGCTCCCTTCTTTGAGGTGTGCAGAATAACTAAATATACAGCCAACTGCTAGAATCACATTTGCAATCAGTGGAGTATCAGAAATATCATTTCTGGACAGAGTATACATTCTGAACAAAATCTAGACCTCAGTATTTGCCTTATTAGGAATTAATGTAATCACACATTTAAATACTTTGCTGAAAATAGGGTCTTGATACTTATCCCCACTGCACAGACAGGTCTACCAGCAAGTACCAAGGCAATGGGTGCAGAAATTAAGGCGTATAGACCTTCTCCTCTTGTTTGGGGTAAGGGGGAGGGTTTGATTTTGTTTGACCTTTTGGGTTGTGAAGGTAAAGAAAAGAGAGCAAAGTATAAAACAGAAACCATCTGAGGCTTTTATTTGGAGCATCCAGTTTTTCATCCTCTGTTTTTAAAGAAAAGTTTTCTTATAAACTGTCACCTTCTATTTACCGTTTCTGTTCTTGAACTACAGAAAATTAAACACCCATTCAAAAGAAAGCACCACATTTAATGAGAGTCATAGATAAAATGCTGCTCAACAAAAAGAAGGTTCTTTTTTGACAAAGTGGAAGCAAAGGAAAAAAACACACAAAGCATTCTTTCCTCAGATGAAAACTTGGACACCAGATTCATCACTGCATTGCCCAACAGAAAAGTTTTTTTGAGGCACAGAGAAAGAAATTATGTTCTTAACCTTCAAATTATTGTACAGATATCTTTAATTCCTACCCTATTATTAACGCCACTAAGTCCACAAGCTTCAACAAACAATTATAAAATACAGACTATAAGATACACATTTCATTTCTCTCTGGACCCATTGGAATGTGTCTCTGACTAAAGGAGAGAAGATAAAAGGCAGCTAAAGACAAAGAGAAGTAGTGCATATCTATAGCTTTATGTCATTTTTTCCAATACTTATTAAAAAGGAAATGTCCTTCATATCCTCTTACCTTGATTCCATTAAAACTGTTGAAGTCCAGAGACTAACAGTTTTAGTCACTATTTGCATCAATCTAAATAAAAGTGTTTGCATTTATGCTTAGTTATTTTGCTTAAGGAAAAAAACCATTCTTATACTAGTGACTTTCAAGATACTTTCCTTTGAAATTAATTACTCTTCTCACGTTAACTCCAACACTTTGCCAGAAAATTCTATTTATATTTAGGGAATGTGATTGACTCTGCTGGTGATCATGCCCTGCAGTGTTTAGAATTAGTAGATCTTCACCTACTACACCTGCTGCTGTCTTACACCAGAAGATGAAAAACAAGCTCTCCTTTCTCATCCAGTTAGTTCTCAATTTTGAATGGAATAGCTACTATACTGAAGTAAATAGAAAGAAAGTATTCCCTCTGTATGAGCAGACTGCCTTTGTCAAATGCTCACACCTCAGGCATAAATCAGGCAGCCTCCCACCACTTACCAGGCTGATTTTTCTCTATAGGTTCACAGTAAATATATGATTTTTTTTTTTTTTTTACTTCTATAATTTCCTCAAGCCTAAATAAGCTCATGCTTCACTCTCCAGTCAGTTTTAAACTCAATTTCAAGAAAATAGTGAACTGTTACATGTTCTTCTCAAAATAAAAATATTTTCATCGACTCACTCTTTCAGAAAGGGGCCTTTGTAGATAATAAATTTTATTTTTATCTCTAAATAAAAGTCTAAGTAACTATTTTATAGCTCTTATCTCTCTGTTCATACAATCAACTGCTGTGATTTTATTAGCGTATTTGGATATTGAAAAGAAATGGCAAGCAGTAAAGCCTACCCAACAATTTTGTATAGTAACTACCCAAACCTCAGAACTGAATTACAAACAATTCCTTGTCCTGTTTTCTCTGCTTAGCATTTCTTCCTACTCCTACACCAATTTAGCCTTTTTTTTAAACGCACAAATATTTTTGTAAAATGACAGCAATTGAAACAAAACTGTCATTTCACTGGTTTTATACTGGCAAACAAAAATTAGCCAAACACAAAACTAATGGAAGTAATAAAATTGCAGAGTAGCTGCATGTACACACTACAGAAGGTGAACCCAGAATAGATAATGCCAACCACTCACATCTCCATGACAGCACAAACACTCAATGTCTTGACTTCATTCCTAACACCAAAATCCTCCATGAGGATATTGTGTCTGTAACCTTATTTATCTGCAGACATGGTGAAACCAGGCTTTGAGTTACTCTATCACAAAAAAAAAAAAAACACCAAAGGCCTGCAGACAGCAGCCTGGAAGGGAACAAGGAAGGTCTCTGTGTGCTGCTCTGCAGGATTTTCATGTCAAGGTCTGCACAAATAAAAGTCACCAAATGGAAAGAACGAGAAGTGCATTTGTTTTCTAGGCTCATCTTTAATCTCTCAAAGAGATGCCTCAGACCAGGTTCTCTACAGTTCAATGTGCCCCACAGCAGAGCACAGTACAGCACTGGGATGCATTAGGCAAGCAGAGCCTTCAGGGAGAGCTTGGATAACACACGAAATGCTGACAACTCATCCTAGCCCCACCTCGGAGCCAACCTCAGGAGCAGCAGTAGCTCTAAAGGCTCCTGTGCTCCCCACCTGCACCACACAACCTGCTGCAGGCCAGCATCTCCTCTCCTCCACTAGTTCTTTTAAACACCTAACCTGGTTAAAAAGCAGTTAAGAGAGCTCCCAGTTGTACCAAGATTGAAATCATCACACTGATTTTTTTTCTTAAAAAAACCTCCTCCTTTTATGGCACACCAGTAAGTGACAGTAGGATTACTGTAGCATGTGGAAACCACATGAAAGGATGGTTATTTTTAAGAAAGGAACTAACTCCTCCTTTAAACTCCAAGCTAAAACATTCCTTCACCTTCTGCTGAGGATTTTTTCCCATCATGCAACAGGAGAACAAAATAAAGACCACTAAATTTAGAAAAAGTTCCTCAGTATGAATTAGGTAATTTTGTTAGACAACACTTGGAACCAGAAGTCTGACTCATCTTTTAAATGCATAAATGACCCCTATTTACATTATTTTTAGCTCAAGTGAACTAATACCTTTCTAAATTCTCCACAAATACCTTTTTTTGCCCAAGAGTTATTATATATGAGGGGATCTATTTTATTCCTCATACATAGCAAAGAAGAAAGCTCTCTGCTTTAAGTGCCCGATCTAGCCGTATAGATGTAAGCTTAGCAACACCACATCAGAATCTCTAATTTCAGACACATGTCAATAAGTAAAGGTAGATGAACCTAAATATAGAATACTGTTGGAAACAGGACAGGCTTAATTTCAATTTAAACAGGCTTACTTGCTTAGTATATTGCTTTCCTCGGACAGGGGAAAGGTATGACATGTAGAAATATCCTTCCAGATTATATAAGCACTAACTGCAAAGTTGAGAAATAAAGTATTGTATGAATACAAAAAGACAGAAGTGGTGATGGAAGTATGACCACTTGCTGGGATAGCACTGTGATGCATGTGTTAAAGCAGTGGACCACAACACACCAGTCAAACAGTATGTCACAACTATAAACTTCTTATTTGGACTCCTTTAAAAACATAATTGATGTATTTCTAAAGACCTACATAAATCTTCACTAGGTACTTTAACTGGTAAGAGGAAAACTATGACTCTCACAAGAAATATATCTTTTTTTAAAATGCTCAATTAACATCTCTCCATTTTTTCACCAAAGAGAATTTTGAAAAAAAAATTATTCTCTCAACTGATCCGTTTCTTAGGAAACACCACATTTCAAAATGCAGTCCTGATATCTTTGGATTCAAATAGACTTTTATCAACAGATTATCCTTTATTCCACACAAGAGGAATCATTCTTTAATATTCACTGAACAAGAGCTCTTAACAAATCCGCTATTTATGCAATATTCAACTCCCATCTGATACCATGGACAAGACCCGATTCATCAGACCTGTTTGGCACTATCTGCATTTCAGCAAGTTTAACAGATACTGTTTAAACAGTCAGGGCTCTAGATGCTTCTCATTTTCTCCTTTCAGCATTGCTCCAGTGATCCAGCACACAGAGGTTTCTGTGCAGCTATCAAGTGCTGACAGTTTCTCAGAAGCCCTCTCCGTCCAGGCTCGCTCTGGAGGGGAAAGGGCACTGCAGCAGAAGCCATCCATCACTTTGGCTAAGGAGAATTCTGAATGCAGCCACTTCTTTCGGGCAGAGCCCCAGCACAGACAGCCAGGAGCACGCCGCTTACCCTCAGTACCCAGCGCTGGGGCAAAAGGGCTACCTGCCTGGGACTTGCTCTTTCATCCTGACATCAGAGAGGAAAAAGCAAGAAGAAAAGGGGGGGGGAAAAAAACACCACAGCACAACAAGCACAGGTAGCCTGTTCTTCCAAAATCCATCAATTTAAGACAGAGGCATTTTTCTAGCAAGCCAAAGCCCAGTGCAACGTGAGCCAGAGTTTGCTCCCCTTGCCAAGTTCTAACCCTTTTTATTTGAGGCTGCTGGCTACAGAACAATGAATAGAAACTGTAGAAAGCAAATACGTGAGTACCAGAAATGTTCTGCACAACATTTCTTTACGATTAAGTCTGGTTTTGCAGCTCATGCCAAACAAACTGTGCACATGGAATTTGCAAAGCAGGTGCTAGAGGATGATGCCTGTCGGGGCCTTGCAATTTCACTTCCCAAACTAACGGGTGACCTACAGAGGACAAAGGGCTTGCAATTCAAGAACCTGCTTGACAGAACAGATATACCAGGCACGCTACTCTGTTAGCACTGCAAAGCATAACTAACTCTGAGCAGCTTGTGCCAAAGTCAATACAGTTCCCCACATCAGTCTTCTCAAGGCAAACGCTCAGCTCGAGCGTCGTCTCTGACAGACAGCTTCAACCACTTCTAACCAGATAGCCCATGTTCAGTTCCAACATGCCCTGTGCAATAAACAGACCCCTGCATCTCCTACAGGAGACTAACATCACTGGTACTACACAAGTTCACCAGTTCTCTTTCTCCCTTTCCAATTTGTTCCAGTTATTCCCTAAGGCTTTCTTGGGCAAAATAGCTGAATCAGAAAGTTCTCTCTCTCTCCTGCTGTTTTAAGATTTTAAGAAGTGATGCCTGCTTTCCTAAACTGACACACCAATCTAAGAAAATAATTTTAAAAGACCTCCAAGCTGCATCTTGGAAACCAAACTTTCCATTTATAGCCAGGCAAAGGGATCATTTTCTTCATACAGTGGAAACACCTAAGAACTGGATTTTTTGCTTTGCCTTACTTTCCTCTTTACACATCCACAAGCCCCTGGTGACTGACATCAGTTTCTAACAGCACAGACAGTTTTTTCTGCCACTTCTTCTCAAATGTCAGCAGATGACAACCCATGCACTGTTGATGCTGTACAATAGTTTATCATGGCTAGTACAGATGAATCCAATTCCACATCCTTTTTAATAGGTACTTTCTAATTTTAACATGGATGCACTAACCCATTAAACGCAGCTACTGAAGGCTGGTCATTGCATAGTGAAATCCACAGTGGCTGAAACTCAGGTTCATTGAACTTTTAAGACCATTTGTACACATTATTATCAGCTATACCATCTCTACAGAGGGAAAATGTTTTTAGCAACACTAATCTAACTAATTCACACCTCCTTTGCTCAAAGTGCTCAAGTTTATCTGTACAACCAAGACAGGCTCTTTGGCATGATTTGTGGTTTAGTTCTGGGATACCAGGAAGAATTAATAGCTCCTTCAGCCACTCCATTCCTCTGTGAGCTATTTAACATGGCTTTGGTCTTCCTCTTACCTTCTTGATCATAAGTGGCCATCATGTTTCTTCAAAAAGTTTAACATCTCAAGAAACACAATTCAAATGCCTTTAATCAAAACCCTACCTAGAACAGAGATAGATAAATTGGTAATACAGGATAGGAATAGACTGTCTGGCTGTCCTATATAAATCTCAGACGCAGCTCTAGTGTTTGAAGTTCAGATTTAACCAAACCAGAGTGGCAATTTTTAGTTTTTCTTTTAAACAGAATAGAATATTCTTCACTTGTTTGTTTTTTTTTTTTTTCCTTTTTTTTTTTTTTAATTTGGTCATGAATTGTAGAAAACACATCTGCGACTACCAGATATCACCTGGATCTATATGCAATTAGCATATCATACACAGAGCAGACAACAAAAATACTTTCAGTATCTGTAACACACAAATGGATGCTCTCTGTTCTGAATGCCTCTCCTCCCAGCTGCTGCATCACAGTTCCTGTTAATCCGTGAACCCTTCCTTGTCTGTCAAATCTGTACCCAGGCGTAGTGACAGCAGCCTCCATCTTACAGTGCTGTACCTATACATCTTGCTCAGCTAACAGAAGAAATAAGGCATTTTCACCAAGTTTCGCATAGTTTCAGGAGAGCACTACTACTTGAAGCATCCAGTGGCTTACCTTCTTCCTCATCATCAAGATACACGATTTGTATTAAATATTTTGGTCAATTTTATCACAAGTATTATTTTCCTTTTTTTTTTTCTGTGAAAATTTCTCCTTTTTCATGAGTCTAAATATCTGTCAGAGAAATAATATGAAAAAAAAAAGTATGAGCAAATATGCAAAAAGCCACGTGCTAAGTTTCTGCTGTGAATGCTTGTCAAAATGCTAATGATGGAATAATCAGATTTCCTTAAAATCCTCTGTTGCACCAGTATCACTTAGCAAATAGTAAATAATATCCCTTTTCGTTTCACTATAATAGATACAAAACTAAAAACCAGTTCCTGTACTTCTAGCCTAGAATGAGGGTGCACTATCCCTACTCTGCTGATTCTTGTACCTGCTATCAGACTGCCAGAGGAATGAGCCCTTCTAGGTCTTCTTTGGCCTGCATTGTCAGTTGGGGTAGCTCTGGAAGGGCTACAGATTTTCAGCTTTATTCTAAGGAGTATTTCTTTAACTTCTGAAAAACATTTCAGCATTTGAGTGATAGGTGAAATTGAACAGAAAGCAGTAAAACACATATATAAATACACACATATATAAATACACACATGGAGTGGGAAGATGACAGGGAACACCTAATATTTCTTTTTCATAGACAGCCATGTTCCTACTGTCACCAGTAAGGAACAAAGTTTTGGGGCAACAATAGATTATTTTAAGAGACAGTTTAATTCTCTATAGCAGTCCAATAAGAAAATATGAAGGAAACAAAAACTAAATGCTATCATTTAGTAGCATTATGGAATGCATACAGAAGAAAAACAAACTAACCAACCTGCATCACTACATACACCTGGTTTCTTCTCAAAACAATCAAACTAAAAAGCATGGAAGAAAGAGCAAAATAATCAAGGGTAAGAGACAGCATGGCTCCTTTAGCCTCATAACCTCTTTAGAGAGGCCACTGAGGGAAGGTGATGTAGAGTTCTGCAAGATCTGAGCTGGCAGGAAAGCAATTGCCTTTCCTGTTACACCAGCAGAGGGGCATTGGAGGCACCTGCCTCACAGCAGGTTCAAACCAAAAGTAGATTTCTTCACTTAAGTCCCTTGTGGAATTCAGTGCTACTGGGTGCAGTGAATACAACCTGTCCCCACTGGTTCAAAAAGTGATAGGAATAAAAATACTTGGATAATTAGTAACTATGAAGACATTTCACTCAGACAAGTCCAAGGCTCACAAGTCATAAATCACTGGAAACTGAAAGCACAAATACAAACTCACCCTGTTCTTCCTCAAGCATCCAGGACAGCTTAGTGAGGATCTTGAGCACATCAAACTTTAACCAAACAACATATAACCCCCTACAATAAAGTTCATGAGCTACCAATTACATTCTCACTGTCTTTGTGCATAGTGTTATGCTTGGTTGCACCATCATAAAAAAAAAGTTCTAATTAATTTTTCTTCCTTTTTTCCTCCCAAAGGCAAAACTTTGTTAGACCAAGTATTTCAATTTTTGCCCTAGCCCTTCCCCCTCCTTACCAATACTGCAAATCCTTCCTTTTATAGGTAGGCAAAATATCATTTTCATATTCACATCAGACCAGTTGTAGATACAAATACTCATGTAAAGATTATCATGGAATATACAATGCAGTTCCTGGCCAATGCAGATATACACTGAAACTTCCTCTCCCACGGGACAGGGAAGGGCAGGGAGAAGTGACACCTTGCTCCTCCCGAGTACTGACTGTGAATTTAATTCACAGCAAACAAGAGATCTTAAGGATTCCAGCTCCAACAAAAATCAAAACAAAAAAAAAAAAAAAAAAACCCAAAACCAAACAAAAACAGATAAGCAGAAGAAAAAAAAATAATCATCCCAAAAACACCACATGCAACACAGAAATCCTGACTGCCGAGCACACAAGTTGAGATCTAGACCTTGCCAAAGCACCTAACCTGAAACCAAAAATCCTGGTACAATAAACAGCTCCCACATGGAAATGATACACAAGAGAGGACTATCTCTTAGAGAAAAATTATCAGAACTGAAGGAAGAAATCAAGTTCCCACCACAGAGGCATGAATAAAAATCCTCAAAGAGGGATGTAATGCTCTCTGCCCAGACACTCTATAGCAGCCTCCCAAATGACATTCCCATTCCAACCAACAGAACTGGTGCAGAGAGAGGGAAAGTCCTTCCTGATACTTCACTGCCCTGCATTTCAGAAGCATCTCTTAGATCAGAGTAAAAAAAGCATGTTTCAAACAAACTGGAACTTTATCACAAGGATAATGGTTCCATGGACCATGGTGTGTCCAGCTTAGCTATTCCCTAACATGGTCTTCCTCTGCTGTGGCAACACCTCACTCCTCTTGTCTGAGTGTGTGGCCAAAGTGTCACCACAGAGAATTTCCATGGAAAATCTTCCTGCGTTACCACCACCTTTTTAAGGTGAATAAGTTTGCACTCAAAGTTATTAAAATACATCAGGTTAGATTTATTCCATCCAGGCCTGGACCAGGCAACGTCAAGCAAGTAAAGAAGTCACCTGCAGTATCACAGCACTCATTGGTGGTATTGCCAGATGCTGAAAAGAGCTTATGATCGGGTTACCTGGGATTATCCCATCAGAGTCTTTAACAAAATGAGATACTGACCATCTCTCAATTGGATTAAACTGCTGTGGAGGGGGTTGTTCTTCAAACTGCATTCAAAAAAAAAAAATCATCATCTTGCAAACAAGGACAGAGCAAGAGTGTCTGCTCACTTTGCCCCACTTTGAAATATCAGAGCCGTGGTCTGAGACACTAACAAATACTAAAGTAGGTCCCAGAGAAGAACTGTGCTTTATATGGATGATACCCCGATTCTGGTCTCCAACCCCCAAAGGTCAATACCCAAATATAAGAACTCATCGAAAACCTTGTGCACTCGCCCAGATCCATGAATTTACTGGAACAAGTTCTGGGCATTAGGATTAAATGCACACAAATTTGGACTTGCTTACTCACTGCAGTGGCTAATGGCAGTTCCCTGGTATTAAAACATCTAAGAATTCTAATTCCCAGAGAATACAGGCAAATAGTTAAACTTGAACACAATTCCTCAAAAAATCACTAATGACTTGGGAAGTGGAAAGTACATAGAGAGTCCCTAAAGCTTTGGACAAAAACTTGAGGAAAAGTGCATGTACCACAAAAATAAATGGTTCTACTCCAGGGACTCCCCCAGGCCTAGTGTTCCAATCTTGCTTTCAGAACATGAGGTCTGGGGTGTTTTGTTTAGTCTTAAAATGTGAAGCAGGTATCACAATTACTTCAAGAGTCTCTGACAAGATAAAGAATAGGAAAAGGGAGAGAGAGATAAAAAAAAAAAAGAAAGCTTAGTAAAGCAGCAACACACTACTTCAGTAATAAATAAAGCTACATAGCATAAATTTAGTGTGAACAAAATCCAGTAAGCAAGAAAGGTATTTCCCCCACCCCCTACGTACAGCTCTCTGCACTGGATTCTTACTACCACATCCTACACCTCATACACATAGACAGGTAGATAAATGCCTAATTTCTTATAATTTTCACCTCGAAAAAAAATAGGGAATATTACAGTTTCCTCAGCTAAGCAGTTACTTTGGAATGCAAAGTTCTTATGACACTTCAGAGATGTACTACAAGACTAACAAAGCAAAAATGGAATGGAGAACTGGCAAAACACCTAACAGCTAAAACAAAAAGACCAATGACAATTAAGAGACCATTCTCAGCCTTCAGTCACATTTCTACCAGTAAAATTATTTTGAAAGTGCTCAGAGGTCCCAAAGTCTTTCTTAAAACACATAAGCACTCCCTAATGCTCAGCGTTAGAGGCCAAAGAGAACAAGTGCACATGTATTGTTACAAGCTTTTGTGATTATATGAAAATCAAAGTCAACAAGATCCTTGTAGTTTTACTTGTTCTTTACGCAGGTAACCTACACTCTTGGATTCGTATTTAGCAAGCAGCCACTCTGACTACACTAATGGGATAGCTATTAGAAGAAGCTTTAGGACATGAAATTTTCCTGCATCAGAAATTAAGTTCTCTTTTTTTTTTTTTCATGTACGTCCTGCTCTCTTATCTTCACCCCATCAAACAAGGCAAAAAAAATACAACCAAGGTTTCTGTAATGCATTAGAGGGGGAAAAAAATAATCTATTTGCAAATGGCAGAAACCCAGGCAATTGACAGAAAATCCCAGAAAGGTAAGTACCACTGAAACAATTTCCCAAAGCTCCTCAACTAAGAATTTCTGCAGGAAATGTGAATAAAGGGTCAAAGATAAATGCACCAACTTCCTTTGCATCCCACCCCCAGTGCACGCATACATGCACATATACATACACACACACACAGGTGCTCTTCCTTTTGCTTGGATTTCCACTTTTTGTGGTTTAATATATGCCATAAAATCCATATGCTAAAAAAAAAAAAGTGTTTAATGTAATCTAGGATTTGTCTAAAAATGCATCCTCTCTCAATTCTAATGTATAGAATTTTTGTATATATCCTATGTATTTGCACTTAGAATATGACATTTGTAGTGCATAATAAATAAAAACCAATACACAACACCAAATGAACAAACCTTAAACTGTTTTGATGTATGACATTCAACCAAACCAAGCCACATATCCTCAAACTTCACCAGGTAAACCAAAAGGCACTACAAAAAAAAAAAAAATTCTCTTACTTAACACACTTCTATTTAATAATTTTTTACAATCTGTAATATATTACATAATTTAAGAATTCAGGAATTTAAGAATTTAAGAAAGAGAAGTGATTTATTTTATTACAGGGGAACATCCCTGATCTTCCTACTTCCAAGAAGATTTAAGTGTGACATTAAAACAGCCAATACAAGTTACACAAGATTTCTTCAGAAACATAGCAAAGGTTCATTTCTATCTGATACATTTTGCTGATATGGACATGACAAATAGCAGTAGTTTAAAGAAGCGCTACTGTTTTTATTTGCAGATCTTGGGTCTATTCTGTAGCCCTCAAAACATCTGATGCTTCACATTATACTCTGACAACCAGCTGGTGAATGTGATACACAATGTTACTCAAAGGATTAGTAATAA
This sequence comes from Merops nubicus, assembly GCF_000691845.1. NCBI lineage: Eukaryota > Metazoa > Chordata > Aves > Coraciiformes > Meropidae > Merops > Merops nubicus. Next base: position 86,994 of record NW_008612929.1, read on the forward strand.
CCACCTCTAGCACAGTTTTTCCTACAACAGTTGTAAATAAGAGACATACAGGATCACATATTTCCACACAGGACACTCAACCCACCTTCAGCATCCACATAAGTTGCCCAAACAAAGTGAAATATTTTTCTCCAGGAAATTCCACTAACTATTTTAAGACAAGAAGAAAAAAAGAAAAAAAAAAAAAAAAAAAAGGCTATCAAGGTTATTATATTTGTGTCTCAATTCTAATGTATTTTACTGAGTATTTCAAGAGATGCGTTCAACTTTAAAAAAAAATAATCACACATTAAATACAATCCATATTCACAGGATTTGCATATGGATTTCTGGTTGAAGTTATTAATAATGAGCGCAGTGAGATTACCAGCAAATGCATTACTACTCTGCATGCATCAAAGATGCATCTTTTTCCAGCTTTTTCTTCTGCTTATCTACCCTGTTTGGAATGTTAAACTTCTGTGCTGTGTAAATGAAAATATTTAATTATGCAAAGCAAAGGGGAAAGGTTTACATTATTATAATTCAGTTAAATTCTTTCTGCTTTAAGCTCAAATACTGAGAACATGCTGAGCATCTGTTAAGAATTTCAAAGTCTTAAACTGCTGCTTTCTAAATTTTAAGAGCTACACGTGAACAATTTGAAGTCTTTTGATGTTAATAAAATTACTTTAATACATTCAGTTTTCATGGTGAAAATTAAAGGAAGTCTGAAAGCTTGATGTAAATCCAAGGTGAGTAGCAAATTCAAAAAGAAGTTTCTCGTTTGCTATAATTTTTCAACTCTTGTGGTAACCAGAATTTATAATTGCAAAAGGAGAAATGAGCAAATGTCTACGGAAGCTGAAAGTAAAATCATCTCAGGAAAACAGCACCTTAAGAGAATAAACCTGTTCATAGAAAGAGGTCTCCTTCAGTTGAAGGAAAACCTTATTTTCATCACTACACACACAGCAATGAGTATCTCTTTAAAAGGTCAGTGTGACACATTGGAGATTTTACTCACTCCAAAGTGATAGCTGTCTTATGTCATACCTGACTGCTGAGACAATCAACACATATACCAGTGCTCTGACCAGTAATAAAGCAAAATATCAAAGAATGGTACATTTTTAAGACCAAACTTCATTGAATTTTCACACTGAACAAATAATCAGCAGCTCCACTTTCTACTGAGATACAGAAGTACAAATAATCCAGAGAGGAGCTTAAAAGCTCACACAGTTTGAAAGGAGACAAACCACCACTCCTGTTCTTCCACCAGCTCCACCTGCTGCAGAGCTGCCATTTCTCAGATCTGAAACCCTGAATTTAGCATTATACTTAAAAGATTAAAGAGGTGACCTAGTTTCTTCCAATGTTCAGACTGTGAGATGATAGAACATGTTGACTGTTTACTTGCATTATTTTACAAGGTGGTAACTCTTCTTTTCTCAGATCAGCCTTGTCATGTTTACCTGGCCACATAGCTACAGTCATCTGCTTCACAAGGCAACAAGCACACCATTTGCAAGCAAATGTACCTGTTTGGGTAGCCTATGATTTCGAGATGCACTGGTAGGTGCCCTCTAAAGTTTCAGACATTCTCTGCCACATACAAGATGGACCACCTTGCTCCTGTGCCATGTAAGTGCATATGGCCTTTAGCAACAGGGGAAGTCTAAACATTTTCATAGAATCATAGAATGGTTTGGGTTGGAAGGGACCTTAAAGATCATCCTCCCCTAGACCAGGCTGCTCAAAGCCCCCTCCAACCTGGTCTTGAACACATCCAGTGATGGAATATCCACAATTTCCCTGAGCAACCTGTTCCAGTGTCATCACCCTCATAGTGAAGAGCTTCTTCCTAATCTAAATCTACACTCTTCCAGTGTGAAACCATTACCTTTCTGATGTGAAGTCCTTGTCCCTTGACCACACTTGCCTGTGCTGTTCAAGTGAAACTCCACCAACCCTTGAGACCTGAAACCTTCCACTTACCCAGGCTTCTTCAGGCAGAGAAAGCAACAGTACTCTCAAATACTTATTCAATTGCTTGTTGTCACCCAGATGCTGATGGCTTACATAAATAAATGTGGGTAGCACCTTTTGGCTGGAGGTCGGATCTGACTTGCCTCACCCATCCCACACCCTGGACAGCCAGGGTTGCATACCTGTAACAGCCAAGCAGGATGAGGACTCAGCACAGGCTCACAGTTGTGCTGGCAGCACCACACCACCACCGCCTCCCCTGAGAGGCTGGGGGATTATTTTGAAATAAAAAGGATTATGAAGTCACGCTAACCACTCCATGGTTACGACTGAAACTTGCCTTCCACTACAGGCCCAATTCTAATGCTCCTCTCAGGGCAGAGATGGATGAAACTACTTAGCTAATTACAAGCATGCAGGCTTGTAAATGTTTAGCTGGGTTGTTAATATAAAATTACTTGATATTAAATATCCAAACATAAGCATGTTTGAGCTTTTTAACCACTGTTCGTATGAATTCCTTAAAAAAAAAAAAAAATAAATAAATCTGTCCAGTGCCTAGTTACTCAAGGCTAAATCAGTGTTACAGTACCCAGACCTAAATCCAGCCTGCATTTCTACCAGGTCTCTCACTTGGCACAGGCTGCACTATACACTATACTGCATAATCTGAAAGCTCTGCCTTATTTGCTTATCTCCTCCACACCCCATCCCCCAAGAAAAAAACCTCACACCACTGAATGCATTAAAATGCATTAAGCTGGATGACTGCAAATGTCACGAGTCCTTACTGACTCCATGCTTTAAGTGTGGGGTTTAATAGAGGTAATATTTCTTCATTGCTAGCCAGTGCAAGATTTGTTACCTACACAATGACTCAACTATGACATCTTTTATGAGTGATATGTTAAACTAATTAACATTAACCTAGCAGAAGAATCAAGCATAAATTAGAGACCATTTCAGTAAAAGATACAGAGAGCTTCTATGCTAATTTTCCCCAAACAGAAGACTTTGACCCTTGAAGTATTAGATCTCCTTTCCAAATGAATATTAACTGACACAGAATCCTTATGCTGAATTTTTTCAAATACAATTTATTTTAATTTCAGCATAAAATAACAAAACATGCATCAGCTAGTGCAGCAATTCTAAATCCAAGAGTTGGAGAAGCAAAATAGGACCAAAAAATCATACAAAAATCATAAGAGAAATCAAATATTCTATTATGCTTAATGAATTGTTCATTCCGCTTCCCACTTGGGACAATAAAAAATAAGACAGCCAGTGATATCTATAGATTTTGCCAGTTCTGCTATACAGCAAGCATGGTCCTAGGTCCAAAAACAGGCATCAACTGTTCAAGGCAATATTCCTTAGAGTCTGTATTTCTCATCTTTGAGCACCAAGACAAGAGGGAGATTAAGTCGAAATTCACTAAAAATTTATACGACATTTGTTGTCCAACATATGCCAATATTCTTCCACTGAGTGCACTCAGGTTCTCTTTAGAGAGACATGCTAAGTGGCTGCATTTCCCTCAAAAGCTAACTACTATCAAGTAGCTTTCTGGCAAGTGGTTATTATACTACATTCAACCCCTGCCTCTCCACAGAGATTGTTTTTTTTTGTTTTTCATAGAAGAAATTGATCTTACCTAAGCTGAGTGAGAGCTACCCTATTTCACTTGCTGTGTTCTGCGGCGATGGCAGTATATGATCCATAACAAATTTTTGCCAAGAAGTTAATCCAGGCACTGACCTGAAATAACAGGGTCTACTTCATAGCTCTCCTCAGCCTAGAAACATTCAGAATGAAAAATAAGAATAAAGACACCCTACTCCTCTTACACAAATCGCCGCCATAAACCACTGCCCATGGTAGAAGAGAAGGGAGAATGTTGCACACAAAATGGCTCCTGACAATGCCCGGGCTGTTTGCACATCACTACTCACACTAGGCTACCAGAAGCCTGGAACACACGTTGGTTTAATCCAACAATCATCACTCAGATACACCACTTCTGAAATGGTAGATAACAGACCAGAGAGTCCCTTCCCTTCATGTTCAGAAACTACCTACCAGACTACAGTGCCTGCAAATCCTTATTTTTAATAATGCTACAGACATTTTTTCAGTATCTAGAATACGTTCTTGAACAGCCCAACTATATGCTTCCCAGGACTGTACCAACACTTTAAGAAAAGGCTTAAGATGTGTAACCCTGGGCAACAATCTCAAACACGTAAGTCCGTAAAAGCATACTTATTCTGTCTCTTTTCTGTCCTGCTCTCAACTCTGATCCATCATATCTCAACTTACTGCCTTTTGCAATAAGGTTCAGGGCAAAAAGCTATTTCAACTGCAACACGCAAGCCAAGGTCAAAGCAGCAGATTGATTTTTTTGCATTTGCAAATGCAAAGAAATCAATCTGGGAATGGTCCAGGTCTTCCTTTGCAAACACCCCTTCACTTGTCTCAAATACAGAGGCACTAATACATCTACCCTGTGTGAAGTACACAGCAAGCAACATTCCACACATAGTTTTGGTGTCATTCACAACAATTCTTACTGATGATCCTAAAATATAAAAACATCAATGTCCTCTACTCACTTCAAGCATTACACTGTGCTTGATTTAAAGCAATTTATTCCATCAAGCCAACATACATAGATGCATACATACATATACACATTATATATTAAAAGGTTAAACCAGATTGATGACCAATTTTTTTTTTTTTACAAGTCTTTTGGTTTTTAGTGCTTGCCATAGCTCCAATTCAGACATGCCTTGCTGCTTTCCAGTGGTGTTTTTTCTGGGGGGGGGAAGGGCAGGAGTGAGCAGCATGGCTGAGATTGAGATAACTGTTTTACCACTGATCACAGTGAATTCTTTCAGTACACGCTTGATCACTACTAATCCAATAGACACTTGTCCATTATATGTTTTTTGACTGATCAGAATTTACACAAAGGATGCATTTTAAGAAAAAATGGTAAATTGGAAGAGAGCGTGTATTTTGTTTTGAGTAGCTAAAAAACAAGAGAACACAGAATAGGAAACCACTGAGACAAGACAACAGAAGCAAGGCTTGGGAATGCACCCCACATTGCTTCAGAGAGGGGAAAAATCATCCATCTCCTTCACAAGAGCTACCTCAGGCATCACACTTAGTTTTGGACTGTATGGTGTGCACGTGTACATGTCTGTATACACTATTTATATCTAAAATATAAGCACACAATGTATGTGTATACAAAAACACAGAGGAGCTCTAGTGTCCAACTTGCTTTTCCAAAAACCCCCGAGTCTGTGTCACCACTGAAGTCAATAGCAACTATTATTTGGCTCTGCTGAAAATTGACCTAGATGACTGGATTTAGACACAGCAGCTCAAACACTGGTGGCTAAACAGGAAAAAAAGTGCACTGGGTAACTCAGATTGGCCAAGGAAAATATTTCAAGTGTTGGGTTTAAGTTACCATACATTAAAAAGTATACAAGAAAGATGTCAAGTATGAGTTTAAATAAGACATTTACCATAAACTAGCATCTAATTAATCTTGCATCTAGATGTATTCTGTGGTCCAAAACCAATCCAAACAGACATTAAGCAAATTGTCCATTTGTTTCTTTGAGGAGAGGGAGGAACTTTCTCTCGTTGTCGACTTTAAAACTTCCTTTCCAGTCCTATGACTAGATGAACTACTGAATGGGCATATACCAGGTTACAGTCCCCTTCCTCCACTGCCTAGCTGCCGAAATTCCAGCAGGAGATAGACATCAAACCCTCTCTAGCTAACTCCCATAGCTGATGCACAGAGAGTAACTAAGTTGACAATATAGATTTTTATACAGACAGCTAATTTGTTTCTGCAAGCTGTGCTTCCATTTATGCTTTAAAAGCAATAATCACTCAACTTTTCGCTCAATTTAAACAAAGTTTTTCACAACACTCAGATCATCAACTAAATTAGGCTAGAAATTCTCATGCATCAAAGTCTTCTGAAGATGGATGATAATATTCAAATATCAGGTGTTGATACCATGGAAAAGAAGCTATTTGAAAAGAAGAAATGGCAGATAATCCAAATCTGATAAACCAAGACATGCTCTAGGACATAGATTTTAACTATACACAAAAGGAAAGCTTTAAACTGATAAAGCTGCATTATGCATAGATTTAAGTCTATGAAAATAATGTATACAAATCCTGGAGCTGAAAAGTATCTACATGATAAAGCTTTTGGGTTTAGAATTATATTTCTTCCATTCCTTCTTTTGCAAGTGTAATGAATTTCAATAAACAAAAAAAAGCAAGGCACTGAAAACAAAATTGTGAACAAGAATCACCCTCCCTTCTCATGTCTGGTTTTCAGTAAGGTCCCATCCCTAAACATGCTCCACAGGTCCAGCCCAGGAGCTCAAACACGTAAAGCTACTGCCCATATGGCATCCTAAGACTTTGAGTATGGCAGACCTCAGCCCCAGAGATAGCACACCTTTCATCATCTATCTTCTGGTTTTTATCAATAAAAGTACACATTTGCTGTTAGGGGAAGAACGCCTCTCCCAACACATTTGCAGTCTCCAACACTTCTGAAGCCTTTAAACAACCTATTTACACAACAGAGTCCATGTTCAACCCCCACAAAGGAGCCCAAGCTACCTGCAGCTCAGGACAGCTCCAGCAGAGCTGAAGCCACCTCATATGCAAGCTCAGCTGAGAAGCAACAATTAGCAGCTCAAGTCCAGGAGCACCATTACACAGTCAAAGCAGCTTACAGGCCAAAATTAATGCTCTGCATGGCACTACACCAGCCTGCACAACAGCAGCAAGTTGCTTAGATACACCTCAGTGTTTGCTGTATAATCCAGGGTACCTTCTTAGGTATTCTGGAGCTATCACAGCTTTTATTATTTTAAGAGCATATGCACAGAGCATCACCGATACCAACCAAAAATCCATTTCCAAATGCTGAAAGATAACTAGATGAGCAGCCACACAAAGTCTCACCTCTGAGATAATCTCAAAACAACATATGCAATTCCTGGACCACTTAGCTAAATGAATTTTTGCCTTGCACAGTATTGCAAAGCCAAACAGGAGCAGCTAGCTTGTATCCTCAGCTAAGACTGCAGCTATTTTGGGAGCAAATTTAATTCAAAACATGTAAGGCTAAAGTTAACTTTGCTTCCTTGAACAGTATTAAACAGAAACAATTTTATCATACACCATAAAGAAGCCAATACTACTGATCCCCGAGATATTTATAACCCGTTCTATGGCCATTTAAAGATTTCACTACATTTTCCCGTTAGAAATGCTCTGATGGCACAGGCCTCCAGACATAAATTATGACAAACAGCTTCTCATCCATTCCCACAAAATCCACCTCCTCTTTCTCTATCGCATCCATCACGAGCAACCCTCTCTTGTTTTCAAAACACCTCACCACTTTCCTCTCCTCACCAATCATCCCTGGCTCAACAGCCAAGTCAGACTCCATCCTCATCAGCCCGGAATACCTGCTCCCATTGCACACTTATTAAGTTTCATGACAACCCTGTGCCTTCACCTCCACACCCACCTGCCTCCCATGCCTGTGAGGAATCCCCTGCAAAACGTTCGTGCCTCTATTTCACTGCTCCTACTTAGCTCTGAAGGAGAAGTAATGTCGGCATCCAAAGCAACACCACACACAGCTCCCTGGGCAGAACTTAGGGCAAATCATTTAATGTATAAAATGTTTTAAGAACAGTTTAAATTAAAAAAAATACCCACACAGAGAAGTGGCAGAAAAATTGATAGTGGAATATTTAAAATGCCATATATTTCATAAAGTGTTAACACGGTTCCTAAATAAATTTAAAAAAAAAAGAAGTGTAGATTCTTTTTACTTTTTAAGAATAAAAAATGTAATTATTTCACTATTCTGAGCAGGAGCATGCACATTTAGATTAGGTATGAGGATTTTGCTCTTTCTTCTTCATATAGAATTAAATGGAATATATTTTCACTAATCTACAATATTCACGGATACAAATATGGAATCTACACTTGCAGAAGTCTCAAACTTTCAGGGGAAGTCCCTACTCTCACATGAAAACCACAATTTTGTGTTAAAATAGTCTTAATCCCCCTGGTTTATCCATTACCCCCTACCAAACCCAAACACATCTATGCATTTTAACCAAGGAAAAATCAAGGTATCAAGCACAATAGCAACCTATGCTTGGCTTCACAAGTAGTTTGTGACAAATTCCATGTTACGACAACACAAGTAAAAAAATAGTAATTTTAAAAGTCAAAATAGAATCCATTAGTGAGTTGGAAAGCTTCTTGCTACACAAAAGAAATCCAATCAAGAGAAAGAAAACTATTCCAGACACCATATGCCTATGTCCTGACACAACTAATAGCGCTTTACAGAAAGCAGCTCATATGTTGGAAGCTTCCTTTTCATTATAAGCTTTCATGCAAGCATATCTCAAGCATAACTGTAATAAAATGGAGGGGGAGGGTGTAAATCCCAACCCTAGATTTCAAGTGGCAACTCTCTCCTTCCAGTCTTGGTCGACTTCCTTCTACCTCTCTCATGAGATTTGCTCACACAAGCTAAAATGAACCAAACCATACTCCAGTGCTTATTCTGGAAGAGTACTGTACCTCAAGTTACCTGATAAGGTGACTAACATGTGAAAGCAGAGCAATAAAAGATAGTGTCATTATTTGCAATTATGGATTCCTACTGTATGAAACTATATGATTAAGCGTGAGTTTCAAACAGCATTGATGAAAATAAAGAGGAAAACACAACACAGAAAAACCCAGCACAAACCAGACACTGCTATCAACATCAGTTTCTATGGAACCAAAGCTACAAAGCCTGCTCCATTCTAGAAATATTCTGTCCTATAGCTTCTACCTCACCTTCCAAGTGAGGAGCACAAAGTCACAACTCAGCATGCCATCCTCCTCATGATGGCACAATACTCCTTGGACTGCTTGGGAGCACTTTCAGAGACTAACAATGGTATTTCCAAAAGCTTTCTCACAAAATTTTACTCCAGGGTCAAAGTGTTCCTCCACTAAATCCACCAGAGAAGGAAGCTCCTTTGTCCTGCACTGTCAGGAGTGGGGCCTTCCACTGGAGGGGTGGAAGGGCAGCAGACCACCAGGAAACCATCCCTGTCTCCATTTTGTATTAGGAACCTGTGGGACACACACAGGTCTACAGAAATTTCTACCTCATTTGCAAATTCTAGAGTTCATGTCCCCCTAAAAACCACTTCAACTCATGGGAATGTACCACCAAAGAAATAAAGTCCTTATCTCATTTTCCTTTCTACCTAGATATTCATTGATAGGAAGCTACTCCACATACAGCCTCCTCCATCTGCTACCTAAAAATCCACAAGTTACAAAACTTGCCCTGTCCTCCTCTGCCCACTCGTCATAGCACACAACCCCAAAACTTCAATTCACCTCCCCACATCACAATGTAAAAAGCACTTCTTGCAGCTTATAAAACGTCTTCAGCACTCGTGCTCTGTTGGCTGGAAACATCCCTACAGTTACTCTCACCTCAGTTACATGGAGCAAGATACCTTCTCATGCAACAAAGTACACTGGCTAGAAGACCATCTTAATTGAGAGCACAGTTGAAAAGACGAACTGCTGCTCAGATTGTCCAGATTTGCTAACAACCACACATCCCAGGGTAGGTTTTCTGAGGGGTTTAGAGCTCATCCCCAAGCCCCATACTACCTAGGACACCTTCAAGGACTTCCATCACCTTCCAGGACAGCCACAAGAAAAGACCCAACTGTAACCAGAGACCAACCACAGAACAACCCTTCTCACACACTTCAGAGCTACAATACTAGCTCTCACATACCTAAAATCCTCTTCTTGAGCAGCAGTTCCCAAGCTCCTCACAGCCAGCCCCCAGAGAAGGCAGGAGGGCTGTCTCCTGCCCCAGTTAAGGCAGGAGCTCCCCATTGCCCCTCCCAGGGCCCAGGTGCTGCTCCTTCCCACAGCACTCTGCCTCTAGCTCAGCCTCCCTCTGTCCCTGCCCCTGCCCCTTTTGCTGGGACTGCTCCAGCCCGGGGCTGCAAACAGCAGTTTTCCCATCTCTGTGCAAGCCCCGCCAGGGTCCCACCTCCCACCAATGGGGCATGTGAACCAGCTGGGGATTGCCACACAAAACATTTCCTAGCTGGCCCAACTCTTCCTTTCTCAGCAGGTCTTATCTGTGAATATCAGAATGCTTCTTTTCATTTTATTGGAAATGGTCCAAAGAAACTTGAAGACAGATAAATTGTACTCCCTCTCTTTAAACAGTTTTGTCACCAAGTTATTAACTTCTGAAACATTCCAGGTATAAACAAACAGAAATCTATATAAAAATTTACATATCCTGAATCCTGTGGCAATGATGAAAGTCTGTCTACACCAACTCTCAGATTAAGCTACAATAAGGTGTCTCTATTTACATGAACTGTAAGTTAAAATCCACTTTGTTTTTCAGTGTTGATGTAAATGGCTTTCACTCAGGTAAGTGAGGTTGTACCTTTTCCATCCAGTTTCGTTTTCCTAAAGAGCTGCAAGTGCCTGAGAAGAAGCCGAACAAGGAGAAAATCTGCACAGAAAGGAAAAAGGATTGCAGTTTTGGTTGCCTTTAAATACAGAAACGTAATGACTGGGCTTCTTGTCCAAGATGACACTAGATAGCAGCTCTAAATATTTTTATCCAGCGCAATCCATTTATTATTCTTTTTTTCCTCTTTCCACAAACGGCCTAAGACTTTCCTTTTTTGAGACTTCAGTATAAAAGACTTTCACATGGCTAACTTAAGTCATGCAAAGTTCAAAAACAGAGTAACTGTAGAACAATATTAAGAAGGGAAATCTAAATGTACATTAATGGTGTTCAGTACATAAAAAAAGCTTATCCTCAATAAACAAGAAAATTAAAAGTAGGTCTTTATTAAAATGCTGTCAGACCCAAGAAATAAGGACTATATTGCTTCTTGTATCTCTGTTTATAACTGGAAAGGATAACCAGTGATTATTCATTCAGATTTCTATTTTGCTCTAAAGTAGGCCAGCCAGCTCAGCACTTTTCTTAAGATTACGAATACTTGTCTGCCCTACATATGGTATAGGCTGGAACCAATCAGATGAGCCAAAATATGCAGCAAACCCAACTATTTTCATGTCACTCCTTTCCAGCTATGAATAAGAAATGCACCAAAAAAAAAAAAAAAATCAACATGTATAAAAGGATTGGGTTTTAAATGCTTTTAAAATTTGCTTTGCAATTTTCATAGTTAACTAGAGGGCTCGATTTCCTCACCATTGGATTGACACAATCTAGATTCATGAATAATTTGTTATTCATTAATAACTCTTTCACAGCTTGTTTTATCCACTAGTTTTCTTTGCATTTTTGCACATTTGTTCTCATACAAAAATAAGAAAGCTGAGGATTGTCTGTGCTCAGTAGATTTTCATAGTACCAGGACATTCAGGATGCAAACTCTCTGCAAGAAGCCTTAAATCAAAACTTTAAAGAGACACGAAACAAAAGAATTCCTTGAATTTTTAAGTGAAATATTTCTATTTGCTCTCTCCTCTACCCAAGCCATCCATAAGATTTTTGTTACTATTTGGAAGAAGAGAGATTAAATAACAGAAGGTTGTTTTCTTGAGTTCAGCACAAAATAGTAACATGTTTTTAAACCAAGTCAGCTATTTGGAAGATTGTAATTGTGGAAAATGTTTTGTTTAAATTGGTTTTGACTTATTTTTCTTAAAAGTTAACTATTCTGATTTTCTAGAGCTGCTAAGCATTCTTAGAGCAAATGAAGTCATTGCCTTGAAAATATCAGTTACCTCTGACAAAAACATTTTCAGTTTTTTTTTTTTTTCCTTCTATATTCAAAATATAAACATTGTCAAAACATCGGTAAGGCATTTCTGTCATGATTACACCATCCAAAACTATTGGTAGGTGTCAGCAGAAAGGCGAAGACAAAACAAAACACCAAACAAACCAAAGCAAACAAGGCTGCAAAGCAAGTTTGTTTCAGCCAAAGCCGATGTGCTTACTATTTTGATGTAGGAGATGGAGGACTCTTGCAGCAGGGGAGAAGCATACCTTTCATCAGCTGCAGGACCTTGATGTCAAACGGCGATATAATCCAAATGAGTCTCAGCAGCATTTTGCACAATATCCTTTAAGTTTTGGCAAGAGGCTCTGCCACTTCTTCCAGGAGCCCATTAAGTTATTTATGTATCCAAATGGTTAAGATGCTCAGCAGCTGTACAGTACAGTTTGTACCATGTTAACCATCCCTGAAGAATCCCAAGCTGTATTCCACCACTCAATGAATAATGCAATATGGTACCCATCACAGACTGACTTCGTGGTAACCATCCCATTTTCCTGGTAACCATGTTTTGACCTGTTCAAATAAGAGGAAGAAATGTTAGTTCAGCACAGCAACTGCCACACCACTCGGGGACTAACCTACAAATATAAAGTTACAATCTTCTGAATAATTTCAAACATTATTTCTTCACATATACAGACACATCCTAAACTCAAAAGTCTGGTGATGGCATTTCACTTTAAAAACATCACCGGGCTGAAGTGTAACAGACAAATCGATCTGGATGTGGTTGTTCTCGTCCTTTCAATGCTTTAAGAAAAAGTTTTTCCTATTTCTCTACATGTTGCACAGTCTTACACTACAGAAAACACTGAAGCGATAGAAAAAGAAGGTAATATAAAGGCTCTTCAACTGCCCTGGCACGTATTTCAGAACTCATGAAAATGGTAAGTTTTTTTGCTACTTGGAGTTTTTTTAACTCCAAGTAGCAAAAATAAAACTCGACAACCTTTTTGAAGGAAACATATCAGGATGGTGGAGGAGAACACTTAGTGGTAATCTTTCCTCCTCCCTTAGCTCCGTCTCAGTGTCCCTCCATGGCACCTCCACCAGCAGAATGCTACCGCAGCCAGGGCTTGGGCAATGAGCACCAGTGTTGATATGTGACCCAGGAAGGCCAAAGTGGCCAAAACCACACCTGTCTACACTGGTACTCCTGCACCATTCCTGCAGAAGCACCAACAGCAATTTTTTCCTAGATTAGGAGAGGAAATATGAAGAATGGAGAGAAAAGTTTGAGTACTCTTCACAGGAGGGAATAACAAGGTGAAGAGCAGCATTGGATCTGCCCAGATGGAGTAGGGGAAAGGTGAAAGAACAAACTTCCACACCAACGACAAGGGAGAGGAACTAGAAGAAGCTTTTAGACTGGAAGATGCATTTGCACGGAGATAAAGACAAGAAGAAAGGAGAAGGTGAATATTGGTGGATGCATAAGAATTTCTGCTAGAAGTCATCTGTGTAACATGCATATAAGGCAGATCACAGAAGAAGAATTTTCGAAGAGGAATGAGAAGCTTTTATGTTTGCTTCATATCAGGAAAAACCTGAGCATATCTACGTATGCATGAAAATAAAGATCCTGGCAAGAAGAACTTTTAATGGGAAATGCAAGCAAGTATATCGGTAGAAAAATAGGTAGACAGGGCCCCGGAAGAAGGAGAATGAGTGACAATAAAAAGTGGAAAAGTAGAGGCTTAAGAAATTCTGAAACAAATAGATCTAAAGAGAGAGAGGGACAATTGGCAAATTAGGACAAGAAAATAACATAGGAAAGGGAAAGTAGTGGACTGGGATGAAAAAAAGAGGAAAAGTGGCAGTTGTTACATAGCATAGAAAAATGGAAGGGGAAATAACAGGACACTAAAATAACCAAGATGATTAAGAAAAGTACAAAGAGCGCACGAATAAGTTTTGTGAAGTTGAGATGCTTGCTCCAGAAAGCGCGAACAACCAAAAAGAGCGGAACAAACCCCAAGGCGAGTATCGCGTTTGGAACGGGACGGAGCGGTCTGCACCGTGCGGGGGGAGGCAGCCTGGCCTGACCCCTCCCGCCCCCCCTCCGCTCCGATCAATGCATTGGGAAGAACGAAGTCCTCCCTCTGGTCCCTCCCCTCCTAAAACCGTCCCTCCGCACTTCTGCGCACCTTGCTCCCCCGGGGATGGTGTCCCAGCAGCCATGTGGGACCCTC
>NW_008612930.1:0-1238 GCF_000691845.1 Merops nubicus
TTCTCTTTTTTGTATTCTGTGTCTCTCTTCCCCAATACATGTATATACTTTCTTCACAGTGGTAAAGTATTTTAGGTACTACTGAAATTTGGATGCAAAACTCATTAAACGCTTCTAGTGCAAGAAGAAAGGGAGTTAATCCTGTCTTTGAATATATCCACCATTCCTCTTGTGCCGGTATAATCAATTTGTTGTGAGTTTTGTCTAACTGCTCTAGTTGCACACTGCAGAATCTCATTTTTGATGGTGGTACCTTTCCTAGACACATTCCTTGCCCTCTCACCTCTTGAAGGGTAATTCCCTTTCTTGTTTCTTTCCATCTGCACTGACTGGGGCGGGGTTGGAAAGACATGCTGAAGGATGTATTTAATGTTATCCCTTCATAAAATGGAGGTCTAATGTCATAATACAGCCAGTAAGAGGTGGTAATGTTGGGGTTAGTAAGGTTAAGGTTTTGATAAGATGTTACTATTATTTTCCATAAAGAATTCTCCTCCACTTCATTTGCTATGGTGTATCTTGGGGTTGAACCAGGGTCCACAGTGGGACTAGTAACATTAAGGCTAGCAACGGTGAGACTTTCACTGTTTGAGCTCCCTATTACTTTTATGTGTTACAACCTGATTGGGACCTATAGGACTTACAGGTTTTACTTCTTGCTTCTTTATAAAGATCAAACTCCCTCTATCCGCTCCGGGCTCCCAGTACTTGATCCCCCAAGTTCTTCCCAGCAGCCATCCTGGGTCATTTGGCGCTGTGACATTAAGCATTATGGTCTGGCAGGTATGACGAAGGGCTTCTCTCCCATCAGTCAAGACCTTTTTCCCAGTGGGGTCAGGTCTGGGGCCGAAAACCATTCCCTCAGAGGAATCATGCTGGGGGGGGCTGCAACCCCAGGGTCCCCAATCCACTGTTAAATATTTGTCTCGTACTGTTGGAACCCATGACGAGGCTATGGTAACACAATCTCAATAAGCACAATAATATTGGTTAAGAACATTACAATATGTTTTTCCTGGATTGGAGCTCAGACAGACGTAAAAGGCCTTCATATTCAGGCATCGAGCTACAGGTATCAATGTACAAATGGAAGCATTAAAACTAGGGGAAATTGCTGTACTGATTTTTTGAGTCAACTTCGAATCTTCCCATCGAGCCAAGATCCATTCAAAAGGTTGATGTACGTTGCCCCTGGCTCCAGCGAGTAGTGTTGCAGCCAATAACCATATCCACACCGT
>NW_008612930.1:1317-1558 GCF_000691845.1 Merops nubicus
GTGCCTTTTCGAGGTTGGTGTTAGTTTTCGCACCCGCAGCAGCGTCAGAGAGCCGGCGTGAGCGCGGTGCAGAACAGGAGCAGCGAGTGTCCGCCACCATCTCCCCGCAGCAGCCTTACCCGGGCTTCCTGCGCAGGCTGTCGGTCATGTTCAGGAAGTTGCCAGGATGCTCGGCGTCCTGGAGCACCCTGTGGGCGTGGGGTCCAGGGGGCAGCAGGGCTGCGCCACCCCCCATGCAACT
>NW_008612930.1:1613-1916 GCF_000691845.1 Merops nubicus
TTCCACTGCCGCGCCACTTCCGTGCCCGTGCTGCCGCCTCCATTTTGTCTAACTCTTGGGACTGCCGTTCCTGTCCCCCCAACAAAGCCATTTGTCCTAGCTGCTGTTCTGGTTCCTCGACCATGCCGGGAGAGGGTGGGAAAGGATTTTTTGGACCCCCAGGAAAGTACTCCATGCCCTCTCCCGCCTCACTCTTATTGCTACCACCCTCTGTATACGAAGCACATAGCAAAGGGCTAGTCTGTGCTGCAGTCTGTACTGAGGGGGCCCCTTTATCTCCCACTTTGGCAGACGTTTTCCCAC
>NW_008612930.1:1984-11039 GCF_000691845.1 Merops nubicus
CTTCACAATGCTGCGGCTTTCCCCCCAAGGCTTGCTTCGTGAGCTCCACCTTTATCCGCGGCCATAGGCGCTTATTAAAAATCTCAGGTGGGGTGGTAATCAACCCCCAGGTGATCTTCCATTGGATGCATGCCCCCACAGGGCCTGATTTCAGCTTCAGGCCCACTTCCTTACTTAAGGTTTTCAGTACCTTAACCACACGCTCCATGTCCGATATCCTTTGGCCAGACCCACGCCCCATGGCGCCCACACACGACTCCTGCTCGTGGCCCGCTCACTGGTCTCATCGGGGTCACCACTTGTTGTCACCAACACTCAGACCCAGGATCATGGCAACTCAACCTCCCCTATTGAGGGCCATCAAGACACAGGCTCCGATGTGGAGGATGCAGCAAATGGCTTTTATTGCGTTGCAGCAATTGCTTATATATGCTGAGCCTCACCCACAGTGTCCCTCGTAGGTGGCCTGAGCTTTCCGTTACATCGCCAGATCTTCCGACTGCCAGCCCCTAACTAGGGCGGGCTCTGCTTGTCACAACAGAGGTGTTCCATCTTTCTGATCATTTTCATGGCCCTCCTCAGGACCTGTTTTAACAGGTCCATATCTTTCCTGTACTGATGATTCCAGAGCTGAACACAGTACTCCAGGTGAGGTCTCACTGGAGGGGAGTAGAGGGCTAGAATCACCTGCCTCAACCCCATGGTCATGCTTCTTTCAATGCAGCCCAGGATATGGTTGGCTTTCTGGGTGGCAAGTGCACATTTTTGGCTCATGCCAGTTTTTGATCTACAAAAATTAGACTAAATGAAACTTTGGGATTTCTTGTCCTTGACCACATGCAATGATCCTAAATATCAAAAATGGCCTTGTATGTCTTCTTCTGTCTGACTGTAATCAAGTTTGTGGAGCATGCTTTGCAATTCCCCTTCCAAAACACCTCAGGCTAAGCATGATTGTCAGTCACAGTGTACCTTGGATGTTGTGTGGCTAGTTTCAACTGCAAATGCTTGAAACTAGCGTCACACAGATAAGCTGAGAGATATTCCTCAGGATGTTTATTTTGTTTGTCAAAGCAGTACACTGGCAACTCCTGAGCATAAAGAGATGTATCATACCTCCTTTCTTCTTACAGCAGTTTGCTCCAAGTGGCACAGACAAATAACTGTAGATCTGAGAACACCAGAAGATATGTGGTTACCAATATCAGGAAAATATCAGAGCATAAAGAATAAGGAGGGAGTCAGAGAATCAACTGTAAGCCTATACCCACTAACCATAAATGCCATTCAGAAAATAAGCACACAAAACAAGCCACATGGCAGTGACCTTACCTCTGTATTGCAATTGTTTCCTGTCCTTTTTACTAGAAAGTGAAACATTTGATATGTTAAAAATGAGAGTGGTGGTAGAGTGGGTAAACAGGGATAAGTCAGTGAATCCAAGTATCAACATTTGAATGCCTTCACTAACAGGCAAACAAAAAAAACCTACTAGCAGCAGTGAGTCTGGGTGAAATGTTTGCTTTTCACTCTTTTGAAGGGCTCTTTCTGTGAAGTTTAATTACATAATTAAAGTCATGAGTGTTTTCTGCACATGTGAGATCCACAATCTGGTGAGTAGAGAAGCTCTGGTTTGTAGCTTTATACTTTACAATCTCCAGGGTAGAAGCTGACTCAAGCTAAGCCAAATGGACCACTTATATATGACTGGAGCCCATAATGGTCAGTAAATAAACAGCCTCCTTTCACATATATCATAAATTATGTGTACTGGGAAATACAGGCACTCCCTGATGCATCTGCACGTGGCTGTGGAAATGGGCAGCAAGTTTATTAGGCTTGCGTAACAATATCACATTGACACTTCTGCTGAGACAAGATTCACTTGAGACAAGAGCAAATTGTGACACATGTATGAGATGAGGATAATTCTCCTGAACATGTCAGAAAGAATAAGCATTTAATTTAGGGTCCTCTGTCTAACTGTATGCCCTTCTAGTAGGAGGAGTTTGCCTACATGGCAGCGGTGAGCGTGGCACTATGTATATGAGGAATAGAGCAGTAATGCTATGAGTAGAGATCTGCAACTCAGTTTATAGATCTAAACATTTTTTAGCCAATCATGTCAACATAGCTTACAAACTCTATTATATGTCCTATGACAAGCACAAGCATCAGTTGCACTTAAAAAAAAAAGTAATGATAGGGATCACAGTAGGAAAATGGCTCAAAAGGCTGTACATGCAGGGAGAATGGGAACTGAAAGGGAGAAGACATGGAAGTTTCTAAGTAGTACTTAGAAAAGTGGCAGTGGTCTAACTTAAATTCCTATTCACATTTAGATTTAGAATGGCTTATTTCCATTCAGCTTCAGCTCCAGTCCAAGTCCACTTAAACAAACCCAAGAAAACCATCCAAACAGCCTTCTACTCTGTAGTAACTTGTTTTTAAACAAGTCTCAAGACAAATCTTCTAACACCACAGACTTTATACTATGGAAAGTGTACTTTTTTTTTTTTTTTGAAAGTTTAATGTAACTTTAACTTTTGGGATTCACCATTACAGACCATGAGATCTTTTGACCACTTCTATTTCATTTTTATTAAATAGCTACCAACTTAGAAATTTCTTCCTTGATATGAAAATCTACGGCTCTGTGCAGACTCACACATTGCCAAACTATGATCTCCCAACTAACAAATAAAAAAACCTTAAAGTTTTAAAACCAGTGCAAACTTTTAGCTGAATAAAACTTGATTTTGTTGACATACCTCTCAACTCATGTCCATGTTACAATAATGGATATTAACCAGCTGTTAGTGTTCTAATCCAGGGAATGCTGCTTTATAAAGATGCCCTGCTCGTGAGATTGTGCACCTTTGACACTGTTTTATGAGAAAACAAGTCAAAAGTTTAAAAAACAGGAAAAATACAAGAAGCATCTTGAGAAAAAGTCATAAAGCCAGTTTCCAAAATCCATTTTTTTTTCTGGGCTTAAAGGTAGATTAAATTTGTTATGTATTTAATTGTTAGCAAGTTCTGGTGGGTTTAACTGAACTGCAATGTCCTTTGGGGGATTTATTTATTTTTTTTTTAAATGCAGGGGGAGGTAAATCAATATATGAAACTTTTTATTTTTTTACACTCAAAGTACTCAAAGATTGTTTAAACTTCTTCCATTTAATGTGGAAGACCCTCTTCAACTCTTGCAGGTTTCATGAAAGTTCATTTCCATTCTTACTTCCATGTTCAATAGGCTACTTTCCCTTTGTCGGTCTGAGAACATTTATGAAAGGATTGCAACCTCTGGAGTGGAAAACTTTGAATTTAGTTTGATTAAGTAGACTGGGGGCTTTTGCAAAGTCCTGTTCCCCTCCCACTGCCCCACCCCTCCCCAATACCCCTTTATCTAATAGGATTTTCCATCAAGCAATGTACAAGTCATTAGTATGTATGTACATCTTTCTTTATTTCTTACACCCTGTAGTTCATATATGTGTATAAGCTTGTTAACTTATACATCTTCCATTCACTTGTAAGCTAATCTACACAGCATACACAACAATGATTTAATGGGTCATCCAGAATATCTTTCAAAAAGAGCTTTCATCACATCGGCAAGGATCAGAAAACTTCCGCTTCAAAATATATGTATATAAATTGTTTCTGTCTGATTCTTGGCCAACATCATCACTGCTGATCTGTATTTTCTCTTGTAATAAAATAAGTAACAGTTCCCTCAGTGCTGTAATTTATTGAATGGCTTCCTGAAAGGAAAGAGATTTGCTGTCTTTGGCTTCTACAAAGTCCTGTCACTGTAAACACTAGACTAGATTATATTATAAATAATAAATTTCCATAAATGAATTCATTCTGTCCCATTATCATCTCCCTCCAAGATATTTTTGTTAGCTAAGGATATTGACTGGGGTGATTACTACTAAATATATAAGACATCCTGATTGCTCTTCAAGATTAAAAATTGAAAGCATTTGTGATGCTGTGTTGTCTGTCTCTGCTAATACATCCTAGCAAATTAAAAGTGTCAAAGTAATATCAGATTGTTAAATTTTACTTGCAGGAGGCAGAGCATACAAGTTTGAAGAAAGTTTGTTTCCTTGCTTTCCTAACTTAGTATTCATGTTGCAATGATTTGCCCCACACAATTGTGAAAAATCTGTGGGGAAATCATAGTAGCAAGCCTGAGTTTTACTTGTTCAATCTACGATATACAAGCTTGACTAGGACCTTAGATACAGTGTAAAAATGAAGGTGTTCTTTCCTACTTTGGGACTAATTAAACACCTTCAATAATAAGTGTGTCACAGCTCCATGCCAAACGGTGCAAACTGCCAGCCCATTCTCTACCCTGCATACAAATGGTTGGTGTCCACCTTCCAATTTTTTATTCAATAGACTCAAAATACATTTATCAACTATGCTGGTGTTTCATCATCAGTGAGACACCAAAGACATTAATTTAGGATTAACTAGAAAGGCCAGATAAAAGGAATCTCCCAGATAAGGAGGAGAAAACTCACAAGCATGAGAACAACTCTCAAGACACTGGACTCTTCTTGCTGGGCCAAGGTCTACTGAACAGAAGTGGGATAAAGAACTGCATTTTCTCTGGCCAAAAGATTTAAATATTAACAACATGTGAAACAGCAGCTCCAATGAGACAAAGTCAAGAGTACTTCATCCCAAAAATATCATGTAAACTATAAGATGGCAGAAAGAAAAATTATTTTGGATCTACCTCTTCCAAGAGGTCTGCCATAACCACAAAAATACTTCATAAAAGAGATCATTTCTTCTTTTTTAATCTTTGGTGGTCTTTAGGAAGAAAAGACTGATGGATGTCTGATACTTTAAGACAAGTTTTAAGACTCACAGCCTTGAAGACTTTCCTGGAATTAAATAACTAAACTTCTACTGCAATAAAAGCTTCTAAATCTTAGAAAGTGTAAAATAATGATAGAATCATAGAATGGTGTGAGTTGGAAGGGATCTTAAACATCCAACACCCCTGCCACAGGCAGGGACGCTTCTCACTAGAACAGGCTTCTCGAAGTCCCATCCAACCTGATCTTGAACACTTCCAGTGTTGGGGCATCTACAGCCTCCCCAGGTAAACTATTCCAGTGTCTCACCAGTCTCATAGTGAAGAACTTCTTCCTAATTTCTAATCTAAATCTACACCCTTCCAGTTAGAAGCCATTACCGCTCATCCTATCACAACAAGCCTTCATAGAAGTCCCTCATCCCAGCTTTCTTGTAGATCTCCTGCAAATACTGGAAGGCTGCAAGGTGTTCCCAGAGCCTTCTCTTCTGCGGGCTGAACAACCCCAACTCTCTCAGCCTGTCCTTGTAGTAGAGGTGTTCCAGCTCTATGACCATGTTCATGGCTCTCCTCTGCACCTGCTCCAACAGGTCCTTATTGTATCGGAGCCCCCAGAGCTGGACACAGTACTCGCACCTCTTCAGGACTTCTGATGAGCTATTTACTTGACACTTTACAGGCGGGTTTTTATTCTCACATTTAATTTTGAAAAACTGCTGGTAACTTTTCCTGACTCTATGTATTCTGGTGTTCTTTTCTTCCCTTTCCTCAGTCTACTCTAGGCTATAACAACATTCCCCACCTGGTTAATTGGGTGATATAGTTGGCTGGTTTTCCATTAATCTTGTCCTGTTAGAGTTTTCCTCAGCCTGAGAGTCAACACAGAACTTTAACAAGGCTGTTAATAGTTAACTAACTGCATTATTGCTGAAAAAACACCCATATCATATTAGCCACATATATTCAAACTATCTCATTTTCTTCCTGCCTGTCTAACCTTTTGAGATGCTTTTTGATATATTGGAGTGCAGTTTCCAGAGAATGGTCCTCTCAGGATTCCAGGCTTGACGTGCACCTGTGGAAGCCATCAGGTTTCTCATGTGTCATCCAATGATTTGTTAAGTGATTGGTCACACCTTTATGGCAGTGATTCTACATGATACACACATACACATTTCAAGAATCAAAGTCAGAATAGATAAATGCTTTCAAAAGATGCTCATATGATTGAACAGAAATTTTAAAGGGAGGCAGAGAAGTCATGCTTCCATAAAATAAAAGAATTGCCAAAAATAAACAATAGTAAATTATCCTAAGGTGTGTGGGACTTGCACATAAGATCTTGAATTCTAACTTCAGCAGTCCCATAAGAAAACAATTGCTGATTGCCTCAAAGCTTGTATTCAGTAGCAGGAGAAACTAAATATGGAAAGCTCAAGACTGCTTTGTTCAGTGCTACTGCTGCAAGGCTCTTGCCTATAATCTAGCAATTACAGTATTTGCCTAGTACTATGAGCAATTCCCTATACAGCACTCTGCAGCTAAACCTGCTGCAGACAAGCTCAAGTTACTAGGCCAGATTTTTGTCTTCAGGATAGGTATACAATAATCCTACTGATACCTGTAAAACAAGTTATTTCTAATGGGAAAAAAAAAAAGCAAAGCTTTTTCCTTAGGTTTGGATCCCAGCCCCTGTCAGCATTAGTGAGGGTAAGGTAGTTACAGAAACAAAGGAGTCATCTACTAACCTCTATTAAAAAAATATAAATAAAACCATAGAAAGCTAATATAGTGAGGGAGAAAATTACAGCACTTAGTTCAAATGTATCAACACAGCTTTTACACATCTCAAAGTTTTATAAGAGGATCACATATAAAACCAGCAAGATTTGTAGCTCTCCTTGGAAAGCCATAAGTCTGTAAATCAAGGAATAATTGTTAAGTAAAAACTTAATAATTGATAAGTAAAAAATTGATAAGCCTAAAAACATACAGGCTTGGTTTTTTTTCCACCCGAACTATAGCTGTATAACATCAACAATATTCTTTTCAATTCTGTTTTACAGACTGCTGCTTGTGTGAGGGAACATGAGAGGATGTAAATTACAGAAAAAAAAAAAAAAATTAGAAAAAGTAAAATTCATCTTTATGTCAAGCTTGTTTTGCCAATGACCAGGCCCAACAAAATGATAGCACCAGCAGAAAGATGAACCAATACACAGACTGTACTGCATAAAAGAAGGACATTCCATGAATGATTGCTGGAGGTACAAACAGATCAATCAGTTAGTACATGATCAATGCCACCCCCAACAATCCCACAAACGACACAACTCAGCCCACAACAGGTGGCACAAACAGAGACTCAAGGTTTCCTGCAGTTGGCATGGGAAACAGCCATATGAGCAGGCTAAGCACATAAGAGAAAGGTGCCCACATGGCAACTCTCACCCAATCAGCCTGCATTCACCAAAGTCTTAAGCAGATGGGGGCCCAGCTCCAGAGAGAATCAGGTCTTCCCTAAACCAGGAAGCTCTGTGGAGTGCACTCCACAGAACAGACACTCCTGACTCCCTGCAAGTGGTCCCAGCTTTTATCCCCAAGCAGACACCTGACCTTTGTCAACTCAATGCAGGACCCCTGGGGCTCATTTCCCTTATGGCTCTCCCTGCAGGGCTGGCAGCACTCTGGGGGGAAGCTATAAGGCAAACTCACCACCTCTTTATGAAGGGCTGCAGGAATCACCCATATGTCAACCTGAATTCGGGGGCTCGGGGTTCAGATCCCAGCATTTCAAAGCTACCAAAGGTAAACTCTTCTGTGAAATATACTTTTTTCTTTTTTTTTTAATTCGAGGTTAACTTTTAAAATAGAATAATTAGCATCTGTGGACAGTGATTCACCAAAGCAGTTTTTTCTACAGCAGTCTTAAGACTAATTCAAATGATGTTATATCCCATACTTCCTAAAGAAAAGTGAAAATTTTTACAAAAATTGACGTTTCTAGAGATATACAGGATGTAATGAGATATTTGCCTCTGGTTTTATTACTAAAAAACATACTGGGTTTTCTCTTAACAATTACTGGAAATACATATTAAAAAATAAGTGATTTTAAATAGTTGCGGAATAGTTTCACAATTCATCTTCAACACACCCCTACAACAGGCAAGCTTAGAATACCAAGTGTTAAGCATAACACATTTCTGAGGCATCTTAAATTTACTGATATTTTCATACCAACTTAAATGTCCCTTTTACTCCTGACTGTAAGTTAATCCTGGAATACTGTATAATGAGAATAGGAAGTCTTCTCTGATACCATTAATGAACTTCATGCATTCTTGGAAGACACTTAAGTTTAGGGGTATTCTGTTTAAAACATGGTTCTAATCAGCATTAGAATTAGCAAATAAACAGTACAAGACTCACTCCTGAATTTTAGAAATAACTTTCATTCCCAAGTATCCATATTCCTTTTATTCTCTGTGTGGATAGTATTAGCAGATTCACTTTTATGGGTTGGTTAAAAATATTTTCATCAAACTGTTTTTCTATGAAATATCTGGCTTTAATCTAAAGGAAAAATATTAATCATTCTTGTGTACAAGCCACCCTAGGTAGTGTATTGTGTAGGAGAGAAGGGGGGAAAAAAATTGTCCTGGTTTGGGGTAAAACAGAGCTGGTTCTGCTCAATGATTTTAACTAGTCAGCTAAAGCTCTTCTAATTAACTGCTCTGTCTGAAGCTAACAACATATTTTCAGCAAACTGCCTGCTTTCAGCAGTGATAAGATTCCACGTTTAGAGTTACTGCCAGTGTGCAGACCAAGGTCACTGCTGATCTTGTATCCCACATGGAAGGGGGCAGAGAGTACCCCGCACCTGTGGGGAGGAGCGGGCAGGATAAATGACCCCAAGATTCACCAGTGGGGTGTTCCATCCCACAGCCCTCATATCCAGTAAAGCTGAAGGAGCAGGAGGGCAAGTTCTGCTGTCACCCCTTCCATCTCCCTTCCACCTGCTTGCTCACTTCTGCTGCTGCTGCAGTGGCAGCATCCGAGGAGAACTTCATCTATCCTGCCTTTGATCCCAAGCCCTGTGTTCCTGAACTGAGTTCCAGAATCCAGCTCCTGTGCCCAGTCCCCATCTGTGCCGGAGTCCAGCCTGGGACCCTCTCCCCGGGGGCTGCTCCCCAGCCGGAGGTGATGGTG